>NC_142683.1:19553503-19711087 GCF_964200805.1 Pocillopora damicornis
GACGTTACATATATTAAGCCACATTATTATGAATTCATACTGCTAACAACATAGAGAGGATACCTTCAACAAGCACTTCACAATCAGTAGAAACTGATCCAGCATCATTGGCGGCAACACAACGGTAGACCGCCTCATCTTTGACTGACACATCGAAGATGTTAACTGCTTGCATCTCTCCAGCGGAGATAATGGCAATATGATGGTCCTCTTTCAGAGCATGGTCGTCTTTGTACCACGTGACCTCGGCTTCGCACTCGAGTGGTACTCGAACGTCTAGCGTCAGATTGTCTCCTTCTTTAACCTGTTTGTCTTGAAGCTCTGATGAGAAAACCGGTTTTGGAACTAGGGGTAAAGAAACGAAATAAAAATCAGTCGAAATATTCAAACGCATCCACGTTTAACGCCTCGACCAAGAGTCGGTGTTGGAGTAAAGGATAATTGTTTACATCTTGCCTGACCTGATTTAACTGCAGGCTTTGGTTTTGGTGCAGGTGGGGGCGCCACTTTCTTGTCAGCGGGTTTCGGCGCCTCCCTAGAATGGGAAAAAGCGACAAGAAATTAGCAAATAGAAGCCAACCGAAAATCAGGAAAAGGAGGGTCTTAAATTAATTTTTTTCTGAATATATAAGGTTAACAAAGCTAGAAGAGTAGGCACAATAAAAAGTAAAATTAAAGCAATAGAGTTAACACTCCGTTGGGTATTGAACTAATTGATGGCCATCATTGACAATCCAGCTAATTTTCCATCGTGAGCCGTATGTGGGCGAGCGTCACACCCCATCTTATCTTACTTTATTGGAAGTTCTTCCTTGGACTGTAACTCATCTTCCGAAGTTTCCTCACTCTCATCTCCTGTTGATTCTTCAAGGCCTGTGTGAAAATGAAAACAAACAATCACATCTGAAATGCCTTGAATTCAATAGAGCTCTTCAAATTTTAATTCCTTAGAAAAGATGAGAGGGTTTGTTCAGGGTGAAACATTAGGCTTTCGATATCTCCCTCAAATGAAGTTCTGGTGAAAAAAGATCGGCAATGACAATCATTGAGCTCAGAGGTTTTCAACCAGTATTAACCTTTAACCCTGACATGATATGTGTTTCTAGAGTCTTTTTAGATAACTGAGCGAAGAAAAGCATCAAAGGCAACTAACCTTCTACTATTAGCTCTGCGCTGCAGGTCACTTCTCCTTTGACATTTGTTGCTTCACACTTGTACACGCCCTCATCGTCTACAACAACATCATTAACAAATAGGGAGAACACTCCGTCGTCATCCTCATCAAACCGGATTTTTCGGTTCTCCTCAAGCAGTTTGTCATCCTTTAGCCAGCGTACTTTCGGGACAGGGCTTCCAGTGACCGTGACATCAAATCGCGCCGCACTTCCTTCTATAACTTCTGCTGTCTGCATCGTCTGAGCAAACTTAGGAGGGGTCGCAGGAGTACCACTCTCAAGCTCACGTTCACGCGACACTGGAATGTCTGTGGCCATTACTACAATGTCCTCGTCAACTGGCTTCTTAGGACTGAAAGACAAAACAAGGATCGTATGATTAGAAAAGACGTACAAAAAGAAACATGAAGTAACAAGAATTTTCAAGAGTAAGTTTAGGCGATAAATTGACTTACAGTGACATAACACCCTCCTTGATTTCTGGCTTGGGAGCTGTAAAGAAACAAAGAGACAAAAGCATGAGTCTCAAAAGAGCGAAGACAGGCCAGTGCCAATACATAAGACGATTATTATTATGGATTAAACGAACGATGGGCAAACGAATGGTTGGATTGACAAGTTTACAACCCTAAACCCTAGGCGGACGGAGCGACTGCAATAATGAGACAAAATTATCCACTGGGGGACGAACGAACGCAACTGCGATTATCACTGAAGGGAAAGAAAGATATATACCGACCATCATATCAAATCGAAATAATTTTACCAAGTTGTAATAAAAGTAGCCCTACACACCTTCAACAGTAAGCTTAGCAGAACATGAAGCCTCCCCTGCCTTGTTTCTTGCTATGCACGAGTACTCTCCTCCATCATCAGCCTGTGCACGTGGTATACGAAGTGAATGCACCCCATTTTTGCTCTTGTCAATCTTAATTCGACGGCCTTCTCTGATTGGCTTGCCTCCCTTCTGCCATATCACATCTGGGACTGGATTACCCGACACCTTAGCTGTCAGTTTAATGTCCTCCCCCTCAGTGATTTTTGTCTCACTGAAATTCTGTTCAAATTTTGGACTAACCGTTACTTCTTGACGAGGTTTGGAGAGTGCTAAACAAATTTTAACAACAAAAAAGAATTGTTAGGTCAAACTATTTCCGTTTTTCTTTTCTTCTGAACTGTTTACATCTTTACTCCCTTTAAAAAACCAAGACAGTCAAAGACTTCCTCGAAACCATCAAAGGGTTTACAAATCAAGGTAATGTTGTAAGGTCTTCATATAAATTCTGGGTAACTAAACATAGAAAACGAATGAGACCAACCTGTAATAGTGACTTTAGCGGAGGTGCTGACGCTGCCTACTTTGTTTGTGGTTTCACATTGATATTCACCGGAGTCTTCCAATTGACATTCTTTGATCACAAGCGTAAATCCGCTCACTGATTGGTTGATGTCAAACCGTCCTCCTGCGCTAATTGGTTCGCCATCCTTGTACCACTGGAATCCAGGTTCCGGTGTTCCCATGGCCCGACATGCCAAGCGAACTGAGCTGCCTTCAACCGCTGACTTATCTCGAAGCTTTAGAATAAATTCTGGTTGTCGGAGACGTTCTTTTGGTTTTGGAGGTTCCGGTTTGGATTGTGTCTTTAGAGTTGTTGGCAAGGGTGGTTCTGACTTCTCTACCTGAGCTGAATCAGGCGAGATGAGGGTCTCAATCACTGGTGATGCTTCCGTAGAAACACGTTGTTTTCGTCTACACAAAAAATACAATTTGTTAATTTCCATCCACTCAAAGGGTCGCTCAACTTTCATTCTTATATAATCAATATCTAAAGGAAAATTTATTTGCCGTTTGTCAAACCAACTGCGGCTTTACGCGAAGATTAATCAAACAGTGAAAATTTTGTTTGTAACATACTTCTCTTCCTCTGGTTCTTGTTCACCAGCTGATTCGCTCTCTTCGTCATCTGTTTCTGTGATTAAAAGAAAGCAAATGGCTTATTGGAGGCAGAGAGAATAATTTCACAGAGGAAGCGATGCGAACGATCAAATGTTGTTATAAGAGGGAATAATAAGAAGCAGAAACAAATGAATGACAATAAACAAAGAAGCAGACAACACAAATTAATCGCTTACGTAATATATACAAATCTGCTGAGCAGTGAGCCTTGCCGGCGCTGTTCCTTGCCACGCACTTGTACATGCCTTCGTCACTTCCGCACACGTCATCTATGACAAGCACTTGTCTGTCATCATCATCCTCAAACTTGTACCTCCCTCCCTCGAGCAAGGGTTCGTTCTCTCTGTACCATCGGATATCCGGCCGCGGGTCGCCGATCACACGGCACTCCAGTCTCGCCGTTTTACCGGGCACTGCATCAACATCTTTAAGTTTCTGAGTAAACCTTGGTGTGTTTCCTTCGAATTCAGGTTCCATGTCAGCTGAAATAGGGCCAAAAAATTCTCAGATCACCACACAAACACACCGCTTAACCGAATTCATTACCAAACGATAAAATTGTCAAAAAAAAATTATCAGTCCATGAAACGAAGAGCATAAGGTGCCACCACCTTGAGTTGACCTTTAGAACCAAATTATCATAAAATTCCCAAATTGGTGCTACTCACGTTCAACATTGAGGTATGCATTGCTCTCAACCTGACCAAACTCGTTCCTTGCCACAAATCGAATGTGTCCTGCATCTGTCCTCTTGGCGTCTGTGATGTTCAAAGCATAAAGATCCTCATCACGTTCACAAGTGAAGCGGGGCCATTTATTGACAAGCTGATCATCTTTGTACCACTCAGCAGTCACGCTACTACAGCTAACCACTCGACAAGCAAACTTTGTCACGCCACCCTCCTTCACGTCACGGTTGCGTAACACAAGCGTTATGTCTGGAGGAAGCTTAGGTGGACCACTTGAGGAGGATGATTCAACTTCATCTTCTGTGTCGTCCGACAGCATATCAAAAGTTGACTCTCTGACAAAAGAAAAAATAAACAATTTATATAAGTCGTAAGATATTCAATCCTGGATTAAACATGTCCTTTCTCGAAACAAAATGGGAAGCTCATGTTAAAAAATATATTACACAAGTATGTCTCCCTCGCGAAGCATAGGATTCATTTGCCAACTGAACAATCTTTTTAATAATATTTGCTGTGTGCTTATTGAGTGATCGTAACTCACCGTGAAAGACGTCTCTCGTAATCAGAGCCACTGGTGGAATCAAAACCATGGCCTGTGCACGAAAGAGAAAATAACAATTTTAGTGAAACAACAAGCTTATGGTACATTACAAAATATGGTAAAAAAACAAACAAACAAACAAACAAACAAAAAAAACACCGTGTTGCTTGATTTCTATCACAAAAAACAAAGTTAAAGACAGCGTTTAACAAGAAAATTAGATACTTACTCTCTATGAATAGTTCTGCACTGCACTGAACTTTGCCGGCTGGATTACTCGCCACGCACTTGTATCGCCCTCGGTCAGATGATTCAGCCTCTCTTATGAGCAGTGAACACAAACCGTCGTCTTCAAACAAGAATCTCATTCGACCGCCTTCACGTATCACACGGTTGTCTTTGTACCAGTCCACCTCCGGCTCGGGTGTCCCTGAATAGACGTAAACCATAATATCAACAAGATATCATAACAACCAAAACAAAGGCCAATTAATTCCCCCACTCCCATTTAACTGTGACTGAGTTATTTTTTGTTTTGTGTGGTGTGCGTTCAGTTACATTATCGCCTTTGGTATTATTTCTTATTTAAAATGAAATGATCAAATTGTTGAGATTACAAGCACTACAGTTGCCGCAATATCAGGAAATATTCAAGGAATAAGGCTGACTTAATTCATTAGAGGATTAGAATTAATCTTACCTTTGACACGGACATCAAACTTAGCAGCACTCCCTTCAACGATCTCAACGTCCTGAAGTCGCTGAATGAATTCTGGTTTTACAGCTCCGGCAGGAACTGGTTCTCGTCTAAGAACAAGCTTTTGAGCTGTGAACCAGAATAACACTCATTTAATTCGCATTAAAGATTCAACCTCTGTAGTCTTAGAGTTTGGCTTCTGTGTAAGGAATTATGAACAAAAAGTATCCAACTAATGGAAGGCTGTTATAAGAACATTCCTTACCTCAGTGTCACATATCAAAAAATCTCCGCTAAGTTGTGGCAATTTTTCTTTAAAAATATGATACTCTAATTACCAAGTTTTATTATTTGACAGCCCTAATAACTTATCTTGACTTTTCTAGTGTTTTTTTTTAAGGTAATGTTTGACAAATACTTGAATTTTAAGCCTACCATTAACTTTAACAACAAATGGTTTGACAGCTGTTCCAGCGGAGTTCGTGGCTTCAACTCGGTAATTCCCTGAATCATCTGGGACTGCCTTGGGAATCAACAGAATGCTCTGGTCACCTTCGGTCTCCAGCTCAACTCGCTTGACTCTCCGAGCCAGGCGATTCTCCTTAAACCATTCCACTTGAGGGGTGGGCTTCCCTCTGGCTTGCACCACAAGCTTGACAGGAGCTCCTTCCCAAACCTCAAACAGCTGCTCCTCTGTGCCTTGAATAAATCTGGGTGCCACTTGTCTATCACTGACTTTGAGCTCAGCTGAACTCGCGGCTTCACCAGCGCTGTTTGTTACAAGGCACCGATACTGACCACTGTCCTCTGTGTGGCAATCGCTTATAGTGAGTGAAAACCTCTGCCGCTCTGAGTCTTCATCGATGGTGTACTTTCCTTCACTCTTGATGGGCATTTTTCTTAAGAACCATTGCACCTTGGGGTCGGGCTTGGCATTAACTGCAATCTCAAAAACGGCGTCATCTCCTTCTAGTAATTCCAGATCATTCATCACTTTTTTGAACTCTGGTTTACTCGTCGATTCGCTCACAAAAAGACGCGTACTACAAGACGCAGTTCCACTCTTATTCTTAACAACACACTGGTATTCTCCGCTATCTTCAAACCTAGCGTCCGAGATGACCAGTGAGATGAGGTCACCCTCCAACTCTGTTTTCACCCGTCGGTTTTCACTAACAGGTTGACCATTCTTTTTCCATTCAATATTAGGTTTGGCTGTGGCATTTAGGCGACATTTCAGTCTCGCTGTCCCTCCGATGGTAGCTTGAGTCTCTTCCAACGGTTGAGTGAATCTGGGTGCAGGTTTCTTGCCTGCAGAAGACATAAACACTTCGATTAAAAAAAACAAAATTAACATAACCAAGAAAAATCCAGAAAAATTCTGCAGAAGACTTTGCCACAAACCTACCACGGATGGATAACAGTACTGAGTTCTACAAAACAACTTACATTGTTGTGTGAATGATATAAATAGCGTCACACTCCATGCAGTACCACGCACATTTACTTACCTTCGATATCAACCTGGAAGGTTTTAGTCGTTGTACCTGCAGCACTCTTCGCAACACATTTATACACTCCAGAGTCCTCGGGAGTAACAGTGAAGATTGTGATACCAAATTTATTTCCTCGCGCTGATATATTTCCGCGACTTGTTCTTTTAAATGGCTTGTCATCTTTAAACCATTCTACGTCTGGACTTGGATTCCCCCGAATTGTCACGTTTATCTTAAGTTCATCGCCTTCCTTAATTTCTATTGGTGAATCACCGTATTCATCGGAGAACTCTGGCGCAATCTGTCTCTCTTTTACATCAAGCCGTGCAGAACATTGCATTCTTCCAGCTTCGTTAGACGCAACGCATTTATAGCTTCCGAAGTCATCTAATGACACATTCTCAATAAATAAGGAATGTACATTGCTGTCCTCAGAATACACAATTTTAAATCTTCCTCCACTGACGATAGCTTTTCCACCCTTTGACCATTCAGTAACAGGCTTAGGATTGCCAACCACGCAGACATCAAATCGCGCGGTATCACCCTCAATAACTTCAGTGTGCTTCAATTTCTCCTCAAACTCTGGTATTATAATAGCTTCATTAACAAGCAGCTCTGCGGAGCACGACACACTGCCAAGTTCATTGGTTGCTACACATTTATATTCCCCTTCGTCATCAGCAACAGTATCAGAAATTGTCAGTCTGCAAACTTCCGAGTCGAAGTAGGTTTTCACTCGTCTATTAGATGTGACAAGTTCATCGTCTTTGTACCATTCGATACTTGGTTCTGGCTTTCCATGAACCCAGCCCTCTAATTTAGCACTACTGCCTTCAACAACTTCTATTTTCTTTAGAGGCTTGAAAAACTCCGGCGCTGAGCCTTTGGGTTTTTTGGCTAGTTAAGAAAAAGGAAAGAGTTAGGAATATTGAGGTGGAGAGATGTTTCTTTTTCCACAGGTTTGGAGTTGGTGATACAAGAATTGTAGCGTTTACCACCATCGCCTTAAAAAAATATGGGCTCAAGGGATGACTTAACTAGTTTTGAGTCCTTCACAGTAGATAAAGAAATATAAGATGGGCCCTATGTTTGTATAACTCATTTTTATCTGAAATTAGCTAACCTTCTACGGTGATGTTAAACGTCCGCATTGCTGTTCCCATGATACTCTTTGCCACACATCTATACACTCCAGAATCAGCTGGCTTGGCGTTGTATATGAGAAGTGTTTGTTTCTCTCCTTTGACCAGGGTGGTCATATTTGATGACTTTCTGACACTAAGTTCATCTTTATACCACTCAACGCCAGGAGCAGGTTTTCCTCGTATTGTAACTTCCATCGAAACTTCTTCCCCTTCTCTGAAGATAACTGGAGCGTCACTGAACACGCCTGCAAATTCTGGAGCCGTAAGCTTTTCATTAACTTCTAATTCCCCACGACATGTGGCTTTTCCTGCCTCGTTAGACGCAACACATTTGTAAGTACCACTGTCATCTAAAGTTGTTTCATCAATTATTAGAGAATATAATTCATCCCCGTCGTCTGCTTTAACAATAAATCGCCCTTCGTTAATGATAGCTTGAGGTCCACGGAACCAAGAAACGTTCGGCGTAGGATTTCCGCTAACCCGTACATCAAGCTGAACTTGTTCGCCTTCATTCACCTGTAAACCTTTTAGCTTTTCCTTAAATTTGGGTGCTACAATTGGTATGGTCACGACAAGTTCTGCTTCTGAAAAAGTCGACCCTAGATCGTTTTTAATGACACATTTATAAGATCCACTATCGTCTTCTTGCGTTTCAGCGAAGGACAATTGACACATATCGCCTATTACATCAGCTTTGATCCTTTGACTAAGTTCGACTTGTTCTCCATTTTTTAACCACTCTGCCGTGGGTTCTGGTGATCCAGTCATGCGACATTTCAGTCTTACAGGATTTCCCTCTACAATCTGCGTTGCTTTTAAAGGCTGTGTAACTTGTGGTGCCACTCCTTTAGGTTTCTTTGCTTTTTTTCCTGAAAGGAAAACTTTTGTACATGTTATCACTGACTGGATGCTTTGAATACTTTTTTCTTAACACTGGACTGAAAGCCAAATCCCCCCCCCCCCCCCCAGAGAAAGCCATGTATGTCATTTTCAGTGATTTCTTATTCCCTTACACCGTGTTTAAAATTCTCTCCAGCTCTGAAAAAGTATTTACATCATAGTACTGCGAAAAAAGAAATATCTTACCTTCGATATTCACTTGGAATGTTCTAATAACGCGTCCAACCCTGCTGCTAGCCACACACTTGTAAAGGCCAGAGTCCTCTGGTGAGACATTCATAACAGCTAAAGAGAACTTGTCGTCTCGGGATCTTACGTCCAGACGACTTGTTTTTTTCAGTGGCTTATCATTTTTGAACCACTCAACATCAGGACGAGGTTTGCCTTTTACGGCAACAGACAATGTCACCTCGCCACCTTCAACTGCTGTGATTGGGCCTGTCTCCTCCTCGTCAGCAAATTCAGGGGCCGCTATACTCTCCTTTAGTTTAAGTTCAGCTTCGCAGGCGGCCTCTCCAACGTTATTAGTTACTTTGCAGGTGTAAGTACCGGCTTCATCTGAGGAAACATCGTCAATTACAAGAGAGAAGAGATCATCTTCCTCATCGTCAATCAAAATATATTTTCCAGCATCTTCGATCTTGTCAGCTCCTTTAAGCCATTGCACAGCTGGTTTAGGATATCCTGTTACACGCACATCAAACCTTCCTTCTTTGTTTTCAGCTACTTCGATGTCCTTCATAGCTTCGGTAAATTCTGGTTTACTATCAGCTTCGTTTACGAGAAGTTCTGCAGAGCAGGATGCAGTACCCAGCTCATTTTGAGCAATACATTTGTAATCACCCTCATCGTCAAGTTCCGCTGCACTAAATGACAAAGAAGCAAGTTCTCCATCAAAGTCAGCTGTAACTCCTTTGTTGGTCTCTAATGGTTCTCCATCTTTAAGCCACTGGATGGTTGGTTGCGGAGTCCCCTTCAGAGTACAGGAAAGTTCCACTTTGGTCCCTTCGGATACTTCAACTGATTGCAAAGGAAAGGTAAACTCTGGGGCACTTCCTTTAGGCCTCTCAGCTGAGGGTGTAAACAAAAATATAGTAATTACTGAAGTATATATCACAATGTAGTGATTATAATATCATAAAACAATAAACATTGAATGGGCCAGAAACGTCTGACATTCCTGCAGGTCCTATTTTGAATTGTTAGTCGCAGTAAAAATTCAGAGGCTGGTGCTAAGGTGAAATACAAGGCCGGTTATTTAAAAAAAAAAAAAAAGTTTAGCCGTATTTTAAAAAAACCGCGTCCTAAACTGTGCACGTTGTCAAGAAGGCCCAAAACTAGCGTTGGAAGGACAGTCATTTAATGAAAACAACTCTCTTTATAGAGAATATGTAAGGCTCACTACTTGTGTAGAACCGCGGTTTGGGTTAGAACTCGTCTACTCGCCAGCCCACAATGTTTAAGTGACGATTTCAGTGCACCTTATCATTGTGAAGAAGAGACTCTAGCTTCTCTCAAAATCATAAAACTCTCAAAACGCATACACCAAAATCACATTTGAAAATTCTTCCATTTCAGAGATAAGAAGTGCGTTAAAAAGAGCGAGCTGTGGAGGGAAGTATCTCTTGTTTAAAAGATGTTTCACCTAAAAGGTTCAAACAACGTTCAATTACAGTCGGAAAAATTACGTATTGGGGTTAAAAGAGTCCTACCTTGTACCCTGACATCAAACGTTCTGGTGGCAGTTCCCATCTTACTCTTAGCTTCACACTTGTAAACACCGGAGTCATCCGCCCTGATGCCAAGAATCACCACAGAGTGTTTATCTCCAGGTGCTCTAATGTCTAGTCTGGTACTCTCGCGAAGGGGTTTGTCATCTTTGTACCATTTCACGTCAGGTTTTGGTTTTCCATTGATTGTGACATCCAAACTAACTTCTCCGCCTTCAATCACAGTAAGGGGAGCCTCAGATTGGTCTCCTGAAATTTCGGGGGCGAAAAGCCTCTCCTTAACTATGAGGTCCGCTCGGCATGTGGTTTTACCTGGGTCAGACGAATTAGCATTAAATCTCTTTTATATGCTTCGCCCTAAGTAACTATTAGCAAATTAACGGGTCTATATTGGTCGACAATCATTCATAAAAAAAGCGCGCAATTACAGATGTAAGTGCATACATAACAAAGCATACATCTCCGTTACCAGAACAAATGCGCGGAATCTCTGACGCCAATCACTCGTTAAGACTGATTTTAGACAGACGCGCACAGATGTGCGCAAAATTTTAAAGCTGAACATAACGAAAAAAAAACACCTTACCCCCTTCGTTTGAGGCTTCACACTTGTACATCCCAGCATCGTCACGCTGGGTATCACGGATTTCAAGTGAAAACATATTGTCTTCAGAATTCTCTTTAAACTCAATTCGACCTTCGCTCTTCAGCTTACTAATCCCTTTAAACCACTGTAGCTCAGGCACAGGGTAACCAACTACTCGAGTATCAAATTGCGCAGAGTCTCCTTCCATCACTTCGACTCTTTTGAGTTTGTCCTTGAATTCTGGCTTAGCTACGACTCGCACTGTTAGAGTGGCCGCACAGGATGCTGAGTCAATCTCATTGGTAGCCACGCACTTGTATTCTCCTTCATCAAAAGATCTGGCATCCCTAATTGTTACAGCAAAGGAGTCGCCATCACTTTCAAACTTGACCCGTCTGTTTTCCTTCATCTGCACTCCCTTTTTAAACCACTCGATTTTAGGTTTGGGTTCAGCAGTCACAGTGCACTGTAGTTTGGCATCACTTCCTTCCTTTACCTCCACGGGTTGAAGAGATTCAGAAAATACCGGTGCTTTTCCTTCTGGTTTCTTAGCTACATTTTAAAGCAACAAAAATAGTAAAGAGGACCAGCAAAATTACAAAAGATCCCTTCATTGATGTGAACGACGGTTTTAAGAATGATACTCACGCGTTAATGGAAAGAATAAAAGAAACCTACCACTACAATGGAATGCACGTATGAAGAAAAACCAAGAAAAACAACAACAGTAAATACATGCAGATAATTAGCAGATGCTAAATGTTTAAAAGAAACGAGTAAGGCGTTAAAAGGTAGCTATTTCCCTTTCAAAAGTCTCTTTGGGAACAAAGCCTTCCGATGGGTTGTCTCCTTTTTTCAAATGGATCTTCACAGAAACAGTAGATGTATTGCAATGGCGAGACTACACGAAAGGACCTCCAATCCACATGCGCAACATTTCAGATAAATTAACCTCACACTGTAGAATATTCACTGATGGTTTGGAAGGGCTACCTTTAAATGAAAGCAACACACACGAACATACTGTCAAAATGCTGTTTTTTTCTTGACTACCTTTCACATCCCCTCCTTCCTGTTCCATAACAAGAGCGCTCTCGACCTTGGCAGCTGACTCAGGTACAGTGATGGATTCTTCAACCGCAGGCAGCGCACTTTCAGCTTCCTCAGCCTCTTCTCGTGGGATCAGCGTTTCTCCAACAATTAATTTACTTTTACATGAAACTTCACCGACTTCATTGAATGCAACACACTCATATTCACCGCTGTCACTTGGCCTTGCCTCTTCAATCACTAAAGAAAACAGGTCGTCCTCTTCGTCATCAATCAAAATAAAGCGACCCTCATCTTCGATCTTTTGTTTTCCCTTAAACCAGTCAACTTCTGGTGGCGGTACACCCATAACACGCACATCAAACCTGGCTTCGGCCCTTGGCAAGACACTGATATTCTTCAGCTCTTCTTTAAAGTCTGGTTTGGTTTCAGCTTCTTCCACCAGAAGCTCTGCTTCGCTTGACACACTGCCGAGCTCGTTACGAGCCACGCACTTGTACTCACCCTCATCGTCAAGCTCAGCTGGTTTGAACGATAAAGAAGCAAAATTGCCTTCAAAGTTCAAGTTGATGCGCTCCGACTGTTTCACTTTCTCGCCATCTTTAAACCATTCAATATTGGGTTGTGGTTCTCCTTTTACCTCACACTCCAAGTTTGCTGGTTTACCTTCCACAACTGTAAGGTTTTGGAGGGGTGTTAAGATTTCTGGTGCTATTCCTTTCGGTTTCTCGGCTGTCAAGGAAAAAACACAGGCAAAAAAGGGCATTGTGTTACAATAATACAATGCCAATTTTTGTAAAAACTCATGAAAGATATAACCATTTCAGTCGCAAGCATGTTAACGCATGTTAACGCATGTTAACGCATGTTAACGCATGTTAACGCACGTTAACGCACGTTAACGCATGTTAACGCCTGTTAACGCATGGTAACGCATGTTAACGCATGTTAACGCATGTTACTTGAGACGCTGGGAGGACATAAGCCATTTAAGAAAATATGTGATAAAACTCTCTGGCAACCCTGCATACCTTAGATGGTCATAGTTTCAGTTAAATGGATTTCCGGAGGCAAAAAAAGTCAACGATTCCAGGAATAAAGGTAAAATACCTCGTACTCTGACATTAAACGTTCTGGGAAGACATAGGCCAATTAAGAAAATATGCGATAAAGCTCTGGCTATCCTGCACACCTTATATGGTCATAGTTTCAGTTACATGGATTTCCGGAGGCAAAAAACGTCAACAATTCCAGGAACAAAGGTAACATACCTCGTACTCTGACATCAAACTTTCTGGTTGCAGTTCCCATCTTACTCTTAGCTTCACACTTATAAACACCAGAGTCATTCGTCTGGATTCCAAGAATCACTACAGAGTGTTTATCTCCACGCGCTTTGATGTCAAGCCTTGTACTCTCGCGAAGGGGTTTATCGTCTTTGTACCATTTCACGTCAGGTTTCGGCTTCCCAACGATTGTTGTATTCAAATTACAGTCATCGCCTTCTGTAACTGTAATGGGAGCCTCTTCCTGTCCTTCAGGAATTTCAGGAGCAAACAGCCTCTCCTTCACAGAGAGCTCACCACGTACTGTGGTCTTTCCAGCTTCATTGAAGGCCACGCATTTATAGATCCCAGCATCATCACGACTAACATCCTTAATGGTAAGAGAAAAACGGGCAAGATCCTTAACCTCTTTGATCTCAGTGCGCTCGTCATTCTGTAGTTTTATGGTCCCTCTGTACCACTCAACAAACGGTTCAGGATAACCGACTACAACAACGTCAAAGCTGGCACAATCACCCTCAACTACTTCAACCCCTCCCAATTTCTCTTTAAAGTCTGGTTTAGATAGAACCATCACTTTCAACGCTGCTGCGCACGAAGCAGAACCGAATGCGTTGGAGGCAACACATTTGTATTCTCCTTTGTCATCTGGCCTCGCGTCTTTAAAAGAGAGAGAGGATGTCATCCCATCACTATCCACTTTAACTCTTCTGCTCTCTTTCACTCGAACTCCATCTTTTAGCCACTCAAAGGTCGGGGGTGGTTCAGCGGTAACTGTACAATGAAGTTTAGTCGCATCGCCCTCTTTCACTTCTACTGCTTGTAAGGGTTCTGTAAATTGTGGTTCATCGCCCTCTGGCTGCTTGGCTATTAAGGTAAAGTCAAAAGATTTTTTAAGGTTTTTTTTTATGAAACAAGCAAGTCCTACCTGTCTTTTAGTTTGTCGGCCTGTCTGTCTGTTAGTGTCGTGCAGGTTTACACCCCAGACACCATGGTTGAGACAAAGAAGGTGGCAGAGACAGTGGCAATTAACATCATAGGAAGGGGGAAAGGGGTGAAAGAACAACATGAAAGTTGTTCTTGGGAAGTGTCACAAATAATTATGCCTTGGAATGTAGCTTAAAAGTTCAGAGAAACAGATATTCACCTACTTGCTCCTGCAACAGAAAACCGAGATGCTTACTAAGTGATTACGGATTGGGTAGGTTATGATAATAAAGACAGAGCTCAGCTGGGATTGACTAGTGATTATAATTTGGTGCCAGAAAATGCACACTGCAGCTAGACACAATACCTGAAATTTGTACATCAAACTCCCTCTCTACAGAGCCTGCTTTGCCACTAGCCTTAAGCTTGTACAACCCAGAATCTTCTGGGACAACCCCCGTAATTTTCAGCATGTGTGTGTCCTCTATGACAAAACGATTCAAACGTTGATCCTCTTTGACTATTTTGTCATCTTTGAGCCATTCAACTTTCAGTTCTGGTTGGCTTTTCCTCAGTTCTGCACTCAAATTGATTTCACCTCCCTCTTCAGCAAGAATTGGGGCACTTTCAGCTTCGTCAACAAACGCAGGGGCAATCAGGGTCTCTTGCACTAAAAGGTTGGCCTCGCAGAATACTTCACCTTCTTCATTGAATGCAAGACATCCGTATTTTCCAGCATCTTCTAGTTTTACGTCCTCAATGGTAAGTGAGGAGCGCCCTTCATCTTCCTCATCCTCATCATCCAGAAAAGTAAATCGCTCAGCTGGTTCTTCCAATATCTTACCGTCTTTCATCCAATCAACTTGTGGCCTGGGTACTCCCGTAGTAAACACATCAAACCTGGCTTGTTGACCAACCTGGACAGTGACATGCTTCATTTTCTCCCTGAACTCCGGTTTTGCAGCTGGTTTGTTTACAAGAAATTCAGCCCAGCAAGAAACACTGCCAAACTCATTCTGGGCAACACATTTGTAGTCACCTTCATCGTCAAGTTCGGTTTCCTTGAAATTCAGAGAGAAGGTTTCATTATTACTTACAAACTGTATACGCTCGGACTCCTTCACTTTCTCGTTGCCTCTAAGCCACTCCACCGTTGGCTTGGGCTGTCCGCTTATTTGGCATTTTAACTCGGCAGGAGAACCTTCAAGGACCTGAACAAACTTTAAAGGTTCCACAATTTCCGGTGCTTTTCCTTCCGGGCTCTTTTCTGCGAAACAATAAGAAACGAAGCTTAATATGTTGAGAGTAAGAGAAGCAGAAAGAGTCTGAATCACGGTCATCTTGTAAATGTTTGATTTTAAATAAGGAAATTGCTCCCCTCGTGTATCAATACCGCACGACTGTTTATACCGTCGGCGAGCAAGATCACGAAAGAAAAAGGTGGTCTCCAAAAGAGGACTGAAAAGAGGTAGCTGGGCCTAGGCTGATAAAAGTGTTTCTTAGGTTCGATGATTAGCATCCGCCTAAAACAAAGTTACCATCCTAGCGTAAATGAAGAAATGTATTTGAATCAATAGGGAAAAAAAAAAAACTCCATCAAGTTAAAATCATCAAACCGCATAACACTTTGTTAACGTTATGAGCCCCAAACATACAATTATCTTTCTAGTATTGCAACTTCAATCTTACTTCACGGTACGTTTAGATTAAGGGCCGAGTAAGGTAGCAACCCCTTTTTAATATGCACGTCAGTGAAACGCTACCTTACCTGCTACGTTTACATCAAATCTACGAGTGACAGTGCCTGCCTTGCTTGAGGCTTCACATCTGTAGCTTCCCTTGTCTTCAGAAGTAACATCTAAAATCACCAAAGAGAACTTGCCATCCTTTTCGTCCATTCTTATTCTGCTGGTTTTTCTTACCTTTTTGTCATCTTTGTACCACTCCACAGTTGGTACAGGCTTGCCTTTAATACCTACAGTTAAGCGTGCCTCATCTCCTTCCATAAAGTTAAATGAAAGGCTTTGTTCTTCGTCCGTGAACTCTGGTGTCATCATTTTCTCTTTGACAGCAAGAGCAGCTTTACAACTTGCCTGTCCTTCCTCGTTCGCAGCTATGCATTTGTACGTTCCTGCATCTTCAAGAAGAGTGTCCTCGATGATCAGTGTGGAGATGCCTGCCTCTTCGTCATTCATCATCACGTAACGACCATCGTCTTCCAGTTTGTCTTTGCCACGGAACCAATCCACCACTGGAATTGGATTTCCTTCCACAGTGACATCAAACCGTGCTGCCTCTCCTTCAGTGACATTAACGGGTTTCATTCTCTGTGTGAACTCCGGTTTCTTGTATGGTTCGTTAACTAGAAGTTCCGACGTGCAGGAGACAGATCCAAATTCATTCTTTGCAAAGCATTTGTAAGCGCCCTCATCTTCAAGCTCAGTTTCTAAGATCTTCAAAGTGCACAATTCGCCGTCAAAACGGATCTTGACCCTCTTATCTTCCTTCACCGGTTCGTTGTCTCTGAACCAGTCGATAGTTGGTTCTGGTTTGCTAGTAACTCTACACTGCAGCTTGGCGGGTGACCCCTGCACTACCTCGACTGTCTGTAGGGACTCTATGAATACTGGTGCAATACCTTCGGGCGGTGCGGCTAAATGAAATGATGAAAATCCAAATCTGAGTGTACAAGCAGCTTTCAGCTAATTTGACACCTTACTTAGAAATTGTATGCAAATCTCGATAAATGGTAAAAAAAGTAGAAGAAGTGTCATGATGCCACGAATGCCACTGGTTAGGCACTCCGTTAGAGGTTTGGGTTTCAAATTGGGGTCATCCACTTTTGGTAAAAAATCGCTTAGGGGCTCTAGAGAAGAGGAGTCCGAATGTTTTACATGCGGGCTCCAGAAACTCGTTCGAAAAGAATGTGAAAGGGTTTCAAATGCTTTTCACATGCAATTACAGCAAAAAACTGTGTCAAGATTGCCTACATCATAACGACTACCTGAATACAAATGATATACTTCTACTCTCATAAGATTTAACATGAAGCAACGAACCTTTTATGTCGACATGATAGGTTTTTTCCACGTTACCACCTTTGTTCTTTGCCTGACACTTGTACACCCCAGAGTCCTCAGGTTTGGCTTCCAGAATAAGAAGAGAGTGTTCGCCATCTTTGGCATCTATCTTCAAACGGCTTGTTTCCCGCAGCTTCTCATCATCTTTGTACCAGTCGACTGTGGGAACAGGTTTTCCTTTCACGATCGCACTAAGACTGACAACATCACCCTCTGCTACTTTCAACGGAGTCGCTTCTGGTTCAATTTCTATTTCAGGTTTAGTAACAGCTTCCTTTACTGCCAAGGCGGCTTTGCATGACCTTTCACCTTCTTCATTCAAAGCTATGCACTTGTATGTCCCAGCATCCCCTAAGAGCGTGTCATTGATTATAAGTGTGTAATTACCACTGTCTTCGTTATCAATGATTTCAATTCGCCCTTCGTCCTCCAATTTATCTTTTCCCCTAAACCAGTCTATAACAGGAGGTGGATTACCTGCCACTTTCACAGAAAATTGTGCAAGTTCTCCTTCAATGACATCAACTGGTTTCATTTTTTCTTCAAACTCAGGCATAGTGTTTGGTTCATTAACAAGGAGTTCAGCGGAACAAGAGGCTGAACCGAGGTGATTTTCAGCAACGCACTTGTATTCACCCTCATCATCCAATTCTGTATTCTGGATTTTTAAAGTGGCTTGCTCTCCATTATATCGAGTTTTGTATCTTTTCTCCTCTGCCACAGTGTCACCATCTTTAAACCAAGCTATGTTAGGCTCTGGATTGCCTGTGACCATACACTTAAGAGTGGCTTCAGTTCCTTCTATGACCTCAACTGTCTGCAGTGGCTGTGAGAAGTTGGGGGCCTCTTCTCGTGGTTTCGCTATGTAAGATATAAATGAACTCCAGCTTTTATCTATCATTAAATTTCAGCATACATTAACAATATATTTTAGTTCATAGCAGGTAATTTAGTGTTAACAACTGGGTTGAAAACGTAAATTAGCCACCGTAAAGGGAAAAAAGCTGACGTTTCGAGCGTTAGCCCTTCGCTCGCTCTGACGAAGGTCTAACGCTCGAAACGTCAGGTTTTTTACCCTTTACGGTGGCTAATTTACGTTTTCAACCCAGTTGTTAACACTAAATTACCTACTATACTCTCCCATCGACGCAGCACCAGTTTCTTTAGAAACTTACCCCTTTATTTCAGTTCATAGACAGACAGATGATTATTAACACACTAGTAAGTAATTCCCTTGTATTCGAAATAGGAAATACATTTAACTGCTCTACTGGACACGCCACAATGCATATAACTAATGTAAGGGTGTAACCTTTAATCCCAAAGCAGCACTGAGTCTGAATCAACTCCAAAAAGAGTCAGATGAGTGATTCTTCTAACTGGATGCAACTTAGTATAGTAGGTGTGTCCAAATTTTAAGTCCTCGACAGTATTAGTTTTTGTACCTTGAACATTTTCATTGAGAGGTTTTTTGTCAACTTCCTTTTCGCGTACAATCAACTGAGCTTCACATGACCTTTGACCAGCTTCGTTGGAAGCAACGCACTTGTATTGACCAGCATCTCCTGATTCACTGCTTTCAATAACCAATGTGAACAGATCTTCTTCAATGGCATCAATGTGCACAAATCGTCCTTCATCTTTCACCTCATTTGACCCCCGATACCATACAACTTTAGGTTCTGGAACGCCAGAAACTCTAACATCAAATCGGGCCTCCTCTCCAGCATTAATTACAACAGCATCCATCTTTTTTAGGAACACCGGTGCGGCAACATCTCTTACAGGTTCTGCTTGCAAGTCGGAAGTACTTATTGTCTGTTCTAATTTAGGTTCTGATCCTGAGTGACGAGAAAAAGCACGCACTTTACAATCATTTATAACAAAAAAAATAACGTCCAGAACCATAAACAGAACAACAACAAATATCTTCATCTCATGAGGAAAAATCAGAATTGCGGAGAGAAGAAAAATTGAGCGCAAAGAAAACGCGATGCAGTCCCTCGAGGCAGTTACAGAAATTTACTGATTCCTACATCGAACGAAAAGCTCTCTCTTGGTGACCAATGTCAGTATTTTATTGTCTTTGCTCAAGAGGGTTCATTTAGGAATGCCGATTTTATAAACCAAATAAATATGCTCGCTAACTGATCAATACTTGCCAGAACGTTAGAGAAAGATCACGTTACCTTCTATATTAAGAAGAAACTTCTTGGTAATTGTACCCATTACACTAGTTGCAACACACTTGTAAGTACCGGAGTCTTCTGGGGTGACATGATGAACCATTAGCTTAGAGTGATCGGGGTCCTGTGAGATCTCAAGATGAGAACTGGACACGACTGGCTCTTCGTCCTTGAACCATGCAATTACTGGTGAGGGTAACCGACCAGTATTCACAACCATAGACACATTGTCGCCTTGAGAGCCTTCCATAGGCACCTGGCAGTAACACAAATGAAAACTGAGCACGAATGTTTGAAAAGAAATAAATAACCAAAGGTAAACGGAGCATGAGCAAATCCCCTTCTGCCATAGAGGTTATCAAAGATAACCGGATAAGGACCAAAAATAACATAAACCCGTGACCCCAGTGGGACTGTCAGGGCAATAGCCCAGACTACAATAATACAATACAATATTTATTTGCCATATACGACATTTACAGATGGAAAAAAAAATGAAGAAAATTGATGACAGAAAATAAATGGCGAGAAAACCTGAAAGAAACCACGAGGCTTATAACAAGTCAGGCTTTCTCACTTAAAATAACTAATCTTATATTAGAATTACAATATGGACTTATGGTAATTAACTTTGACCGCGCACACGTACACACACACACACACACACACACACACACACACACACACACACACACACACACACACACACACACATTAAGTAAGTTAGTTAAGAATTACTGCCTTACAGAAGTTAATACCTAGAGAGAAGAAATTCCTCAAGCTTTCTTTTAAAAGAAGCGGAGGAGAGAGAACTAGTTATGTCAGAATTCAGAGAATTATAAAAGTTTGGACCTTGAAAGTAAATTGAAAACTTCCTGGTGTTCGTTCTGCACAGTGGCAAACGGAAGGACTGAGCATTCCTAGTATTATAATTGTGGATTTGATTATTCAGTAAAAAAAAGTTATTGGATTTGGAAGGGAGTGCAGAGTTCTCGAATGAAAACATAAAAGTACCTAATTGAAACGAATGGATATCATGAAATTTTAAGAGTTTAAGTTCCTTAAAAATAGGGCCAGTATGGGCAATGTATGTAGAATTGCTTACTATTCTTAACGCACGTTTCTGTAAGGTTACAATTCTTTGAAGGAGTGAGGGGAAGGAAGGAGAGGACTGCTTTCAGCACACCATTTTAATATTTCTTTTCACAAGTCTTAGGTGGCTAACTGATCGACGTTTAAATAATTTTCGTACCTGTTGTACCCTCTGCTTTTACTTCGAGCTAAAGATAGTGCGTTACCCATAAAGGATATCTATAATTCGAAAAAACGATGGCACATTTGAATAAAATGCTCCTACCTCTTCCATTTCATCTTTAAACTCCGGCGGAACCTGAGTACGAGTAACATTCAGGCTGCACTCACAATTGGCAGTTCCAGCCTCACTCATTGCCACGACCTTGTACGTCCCAGAATCACCAACTTCACAATCCTCAATGACGAGACAAAAGAGCTCTTCGTCATTGTCATCAGCATCGTCAACAATGATCACACGTCCCTCGTCTTGCAACTGACTCCCGTTCTTGAACCATTCCACCACCGGTTCAGGGTTACCTGTGATACGAACCTCAAACTTAACCACATCACCTTCATTGGCCTCAAGGTTCTTCAGCGACTCCTTAATCAGTGGCATACTAACACCTTCTTCCACAATTAGCTCAGTCTGACACATGGCTCTTCCAAACTCGTTTTGCACTACACATTTGTAGTCACCTTCATCGTCTAATTCTGTACAGGAGATGACAACTGCAGAAGCATCACCCTCGTTTTCAATGGTGATGCGATCGTCCTCCTCCAAAGGTTCGTCATCTTTAAACCAGGAAACTTCTGCCGCAAGTCCTATTCGACAGTCAAGCCGTGTTAAGTCACCTTCAAGAACCTCTATCTCTTCTGGCAAACGTGAGATGAAATGAGGAGCGTTTTCTGAGTGGCAAAAAAAATTCGGAAAGTCAAAGATCGCCTAAGTCAAAATGGTTTCGAGAAAGAGAAAGAGAAGCCGGAAGGACAACGTTCGAGTTAAAGCGCACGCTTGTAAATAGCCAACTGAATGGCTTACTTCAGTCAAAGTTTCTCATGTTGCTCTGGAGTCATTTTTCTCGGCCGATTTTCTCGGCCCACTACCAAGGGTACATGAAACCTGCTTGCTTTTTTTGTTGTTGTTTCGTTTAATATATTTGTTTGCAGACGTTGCACGTTGATGACTTAGTCACTACCATGGTTATGTTAAGAATTTACAACAACGATAGTTCTAAAGACCAAAGAGTATTTTTTAGAATAAAACACCCGCTGCAACTTGAACGTTGAACTCCGTTTCATTGGTCGTTTCTAAAATTTCGAACATCACATACCACTGAATTCTGCATCAACAAATTCCACAGAATCAGTCTTTTCTGCAAATAGAGAAATCAAGTTGCAAATGGTGAAAAAAATTCTTTCGGTCCTAAGCAAAAACATCATATGGTAAAAACACTGCAGTACCTTCAACCAGGATTTGTGCCTCACACTGATCTTGTCCTGCAGGATTCTTCACTACACACTTGTATATGGCCTCGTCGTCGATTTCTGCTTGGTTTACTCTGAGCACATGAATCTCGTCGTCTGAGAGTAATTTGCAGTGATCGTCTGCTTCTATCTTTTCATCGTCTCTGTACCACGTGACAGTGACAGGTTTGGAGCCAATCACTTTGATCTGCAGTTCAAGCTTTTCCCCCTCCACAATGTCTCCATCAGAAAATTTTTGAACCAGAACAGGCTTCCTGAGTCTGATCAAAACAATAATGAACGTTCATTTTCAAATAAAATGCCTTTCGGATCCTGAACGTTGTAAACAATGTGGAGTAATTAAGTTTAAAAGGTAATGATAAAATTTGTCTCAACTTCTTATCAGGTTCTGGTTCCATCTATGTCTATGATAATATAAAAACAATACGTGAAATTACTTACATCACTTTTTCGTCGTCACTTGGTTCTGAAGTGAAATAGAGAGTTTTTAAAAAAATCATCGAGTAATTAAAACAAACAAAAATTAATCTGTTCTTCAAACAGCACTCATACGGTACCGGTACTGAATTTGGTGCTTGTGAGAGTTCAATATCGAGAAACAGCTCATCTAAAGTACTGTAAACGATCATATTGCGTTAAGTCAACAATGCACGTGTTACCAGGTCAAATTGTATCGTTAAGACCAAAGTGCTTATTTACTTGAATTTGCCTAATTCACAAACCTTCAACTATAAGTTCTGCAGAGGAATTCATTTCCCAAGTCCCACTTTTAACTGAACACTTGTAAAGTCCCTCATCTTCACCGACGGTCTTCTTGATAATCAGCTTACTGCTTTGCTCATCTGTTATAATTTTGACTCTCTTGTTCGGTTCTACAGGCTTCATTTCCTTGAACCAGGACACAGCTGGTTTGTCTCGACTCACAAAACAGATCTCCAAAGTTGCTGGTTCTCCTTCATCAACTTCAACGTCCTCCAGCTCCTTTGTGATTTGAACTTCAAGGGATTCCTCTGTTTTTGGCTTTCTTGCTTCTGTAAATGTAGTTAGAAGACACTCTACTAAACATTTTTCATTTGTTACAAAAAACTTCATGAGTACCAATGGATCTGATGCGTCGTAATAAACGCTAACTTACAACATACCTCTTAAACGCTTAAAAACGTTCTATGGAAAAAAATTGTTACATGCGAAATACCATGAGGAAAGATAACTGGTTCAGATTTGAGATCCAAAAAACTTCCAACTTCGCTACTTGATGTGTTTTTTCAATGACATCAATTTTCCACAGGCTTTATTCCAACTGATGTCGCCTACGCCTAGTTGTTAAAATAGCAGATAACGCTATCCTACGTACTATCTTATCTAACGGATAAAGGTTTATTCAAAAGGCAAACGGTTGTAGCGTTATCCATCCTTCGAAACCCGAAGGCTGGTCTCTAAGAGTCTACAAAAATTACCTTCTACGAGCAATTCCACTTCGCAGATAGCTTTTCCTGCCTCACTTTTTGCTACACATTTGTACATCCCTTCATCATCCACTTCTGCCTCATGAATAATAAGCTCATGCTTATCTCCATCAGAACGAATAGAAATATTGTCACTTGGTTGCACTGGCTCGTCATCTACAAACCATGTAACTTCAGGCGCAGGTTGTCCAATTACCCTCACTTTGAGAACCACCTTGGCACCTTCATTTACCTTTAAGTCATTAGGAACATCCATAAAGTCAGGCAGAATGGGTTCATCCGCACCCGGCAGTGTCAGTTGAACTGGCTCGTATTCCAAGGCTGAAATAGTGTCTGGTATCAAAGGCACATCTCCTGGTCCAGGTAAAACAAGCTACAAAAATGAATTGACAGAGATACAATAATTACAATCTTCTTAATCCATTAATCCAAGTTCTGAGTCCCAAGACACTAACAAATAGCACTGCTTACTTCAACCCTCTTGTATTTGACTGATAGTCTCTACGCAAATAGAAATTTTAGGATACCTGAACAGCTTCAAAAGAAGGTCTACTTTGTGGAAGCTCTTTCTCTGACACTTCACGTTTCTCCTTGTAGGTTGAAGGAAGGCTCTCCTCTTTAACTGGGAGTGCAACTTCCACTGGTCCAAAAGGTACTGAACTTATCGGTACACTTTTTTCCACCGTTACTAAGTTTTCTGGGGACTCCACTTCATTTTCATCGTCTCCTACAAAAGAAAAGAACCGTATACAAGAATGACTCTAATGAACAAATGGCTCTACGTCAACATGCGTCAATTAAAACATGTAGCACGCGCGAACTTCGGAGAGCACCAAGTATGTTGAAGACTCGCTAGAAGTGCATCTGTGAGCAACTCAAGCTTGTTGCTCTCCAAACGTCCTAAGTGCTTCGATCAACGCAAAGCTGACGCATGTAATAATAATTTTAACCAAATTTTCATCGCACTCGTTGAATAGCGAACACGTCCATGCGTTCAAACATGTCGTTAGCCTGGTAGTGGAAATATAAAGTAAGCCCGCCCAATTAATTAAATTCTACGAATTTACGAACTATCTTATGAATGAAATGAAAAAATGTCGTTCCAAACATCAACATTTACAGGCTCACGTATTATGCTGGGCATGAACATTTACATTCCTGTCACAAATTCTGACCAATCCTTCCTCTCACACTCCCACAAAAGAATACTTCACCTTTCATTACGACTAGCCTCAAGATAAATACAAACCTGTAACCAGCAACTCTGCCTCAGAGTTAGCTTTTCCAAATGAATTTGAAGCCACGCACTTGTACAGACCTTCATGACTCGTCTTGGTAGAATTGATGACGAGCGTACAGCCATCAGTGTCAAATTCAATTCTAAAGTTGCCACCTTCTTCTATTGGTTGTTCATCTTTAAACCACTCCACTTTCGGCTCTGGCTCACCCGATATCCTGACCTCAAGCTTTGCGGCACTACCTTCGAACACCTCCTTGGACTTTAAGGGCTGAATGAACTTGGGAGACTCGCCCTCCGGTTGTTTTGCTGTTCATGTAATGAGTAAGGAAATACTTCTATTCACAAGGTGGTGTCTCTTGCTCACTATGAGATATACTTTTAAACGAAAAAACTCGAGGAGAAAGACCCACCCCAATGAACAAGGTGGACTATCATGACTGTATTTTATACTTCGAAGTTTTAAATTTCGAAAAAAGAAAAAAAAAAAAGGATCAAACCACAGAAACGATGGCGACAACCCAAACCTCTCGCTCAGAACAATTTATGAAAAACTGACATTTATTTTTCGGTCATTCTCTGTGGTTGAAATATGGAAAACAAATGTTTCAGACTCGAAAACTAACCTTTTATATTAACATCGAAGGTTCTCGTTATTGTCCCAGACGGGCTGGTAGCTCTACACTGATAAATTCCAGAGTCTTCTGGTGTTGCAGCGACAATATTGAGAGACTGCCTCTCTCCTAGAACATCAGTCTTGTACTTGCTACTGGTTCGACTAATTGGTTGGTCGTCTTTGTACCACTTAGTGGACGGCTTTGGCTTTCCAGTTACTTCAACTTGCAGCGTAACATCGCTTCCTTCATCAATCAACATCGGAGCTCCACTATCTTGGTCTGAAAATTGGGGTGGGATTAACTTTTCCTTAACTGTCAAACCAGCTGAAGACACAGCCTTCCCAACTACATTGGATGCAACACATTTGTATCTCCCTTTGTCTTTAGTTACGCAGTCATTGATAGTGAGCGTGTGGCGACCATCTACAGCAGAATCTGTAACAAACCGCTCATTTTTTAAAATTTCCCGTTCAGACGAGTACCACTGAACGTCAGGAAGTGGAAAGCCTTGAACTTTTACGCTAAAGACTGCAGTATCACCTTCAAATGTGCTGACCTCTTTCAATTTCTCTGAAAACTCTGGTTTACTCTGATCTTCAAGGTCACTGAGTTCATTTACCAGAAGTTCCATAGTGCTGATTGCTGATCCAATCTCGTTCTGTGCTTTGCACTGATACTCTCCTTCGTCATCCAGCTCAGTGCTTAGGAAGAGAAGTGATGAGAACTCTCCATCGCAGTCAAAAATGACACGCTCACTTGTCTCAACAGGACTACCATCTATTAGCCAAGTAACTTTTGGATATGGTGTTCCAGTGACCACACAAGTCAGTTTGGCTGTACTTCCCTCAAGTACTTCCAAAGGACTATTTACTGCTGTGACCTCCGGTGCGACGCCATCTAAAGAATCTTTCCCTTCAAGATAAATTAAGATGAGATTTAATGAGAGAGGTAAGAGGTTTAAATGGGACACTGTCCGATATTCATTTACCACACCCAATTTATTGACTGAAAAATTACCCTTATCATCAAGCAACTCTATCCAAACCTCGCCTCAATAAATACCATAATTACGTGAAAACACTCTTCAACAAATTTAGAAAAACATTCTAGTAAACATAGCTTCCGCAAATATTTTAGTGAAAGAAAAAGTAAATTATTAGTGGAACTATTAAAAAAAAGTATGATTGCAAAACTAACTGATAGCGAGCACCGACGCAGTGCATTTTTCGTGTATCTAATGAGGCACATAACCGCCTTCCACAATTTTTCATACACAAGATTTTCTCTTTGAAAATCAAATTTGCTAGTATTACCTTTAATGGTGACCTTGAAGATACTGGTGCTATCATCATTAGTATCAAACTTGTAAATCCCAGAGTCCTCAGGTAAGGCATTTCTTATTGTCAGAGTATGGATGCCTTGTTTAGCATCAATATCATAGTGGGTACTCTGCATCAAAGGTTCATCATCCTTAAGCCAAATGACTTTGGGAAGTTGTGCACTGGTCAAAGCCTTCAGTGTTACGTCTTGGCCCTCTGTGACATTCACTGGAATCTTAGCAATATCTGGACTCTTCTGTGCAACTGATGAAGAGGTGACTTGCAGTTGAGCGCTACACGAATCTTTGCCAGCTTCGTTCATAGCTATACATTTGTACAGACCGACATCTGATTGTTCACACTTTTCGATTACAAGAGAGAAGAGTTCTGGCTGATCATCATCCACGTCATCAATTATCATAATACGGCCCTCATCTTCAAGCTGTACACCATCTTTAAACCATTCCACGACTGGTTCTGGGTTTCCTACAACACGGATATCAAAGCAGACATTCTCGCCTTCGGTAATACTTGTGTTTTTCAGTGGCTCTTTGAAAATTGGTAACGCCATTCCTTCGTCCACTATCACTTCAGAAGAACTTGACACGACACCTTGGTCATTCTCTATCTGACACAGATAGTCCCCTTCATCATCTAGAATTGAGCGTTGGATTGTCAGGACACAAACCACACCATCGAATGAGGTGGTTATTCGCTCATTGTCAGTCAGAAGAACATTGTCATGAAACCACTTCACGTGAGCATCAGAAGCTCCAGAGACATGACACTCCAACGTGATTGGTTGTCCTTGAAGTACCTCTACCTCATCAAGTTCCTTGGTGATTTCTGGCGACGAACTAATTGGCTTTGCACCTGTGACATGTACGTTGATCAACATTCATTATAATTCAATTTATTCAGCAAATTAGTGGCTAAGAAAAATAAGATCAACTGTCTATCTGGTGAAGAAAAAGCATATTGTAATAATGACACAAAATCATTACGAGTTAAACATGTTTCATCGATAACTGCAATTAAATTTTAGACAACTGCAATAAGCAGCTATAAAGCTTGAAAAGCATATCAACCATATGGTTCCCCTGGGCGAACAAATTGTATCAAGTTCATCTTTTTGTAAATCAAACTTTACCAAGAATTCCAGATGATGGATTTGGGGGAAACTGGACAAGTTAAACAACTGATCAATGCATTTAATAAGAATTCGAGAAAGTACTATCTGTGGAGGCACCCCGATGGTCAGAGGAGTATCATTCTCTTTCTAATGTTTGTCTACTAGCGAACAACGTGGCAAATCCGTACGAGAAAACCAAAATCGCGACTAAACTAAGACCAGTTAAAAGGATCCAATTTATTACTTGGAGAAACTTTCATCTGCCAGCAAGAAAATGAGAAATGTCTAAACTAGAGGAATTAAAAAAGATTACAAAAGGAAACCTCTCACTTTATAACTTCAAGATAAAGAGCTACCTTTAATTTTAACATCGAAAGCACGTGTACCAACTCCAGCTTCATTTGTGGCAGTAAGAGTGTACTTTCCTTTGTCAGAGATAGTTGGATTTGAAATCAGTAAGGAGTAAAGGTCATCTTTAGAAGTAATAACAATATGCTCGCTGTTTTGTAGAGGAACATCATCCTTATCCCACTCAACTTGTGGTGTGGGGCTACCCTGAACTCTTGCTGCAAGCTTAACATCTCCATCGACAGTCAGTTGAAAAGGAACGACATTGTCATCTTCAACAAAAGAAGGCCTTTCCAGTCCCGAAGGTTGTTCTGGGTGAACGTTCTCCGCTTCTTTACAATCAACTGAAAATGTTTTCCACGAGGAGCCAGCTTTATTAGAAGGCATGCATTTGTATACTCCTTTGTCCTCCTGAGTGGCACCCTTAATAACAAGATTCTGCACTCCAACTTCTGAGTTTATCTGAAAATGGTTACTTTCCTGTATGACTATTCCATCCTTTGTCCACTCTTCGTCTGGGGTTCCATTGAACATAACCTCCAGTTTAACATCACCATCCTCAGAAATACTTATTGGTGTCTCTAGCTCTGTCTGTTTTACAATTCTGGGAGGCACTAATGTTTCGTCTACAACTTCCTGGCGACTTCTGACCTCTTCAGGCCCAACACCACCAATGTCTAGAGTGTATGTTCTGGTCGACTTTCCAGCTGGGTTAGTTGCCGTGCAAATGTAATTCCCTTCGTCTTCTGGCGAAGCTCCTTTGATAAAAAGTCTGTGAACGTCTTCTGAAGAAAATAATTTAACCCGTTCATTTTCTAATATGGGTTGACCATCTTTTCTCCACTCAACGCTTGGTGAAGGATTCCCCGTTACTCTAACGTCCATGGTCACATCGCCATCATCTGATATTACAAAGGGGTTTGCTGTATGTTCCTGAAATGAAGGCATAACCCAGTCTTCATAGCCTTCTATGTTCACTTCAAAACTTCTCGTGGCAGTTCCAGCACTATTTGATGCTAAACAGACGTAAGTTCCTTTATCTCTTGGTGTAGGTCCACAGATCACTAACGTATATATATCTGTGTCATTTTTCCATAGGAATTTGCTTGTTTCTACCAGGGGCTTCTCATCTTTCAGCCACTTTACCTCCGGGAGAGGTTTACCTCTTACTCTCACTTGCAGAGTGACATCTTCATCTGCGTTCACTTCAAAAGGACTGAGACCTTCCGGCAAGGCAATAAAGTGCGGAGGTTCAAGATCAAAGTCTGCGGTCTTTCTTGAAGCTGTAAGCTTCTCGTTTGTGGGTCGAGGTTGATCCTTAGTTGCACCTGGTTCTCCTGATGTTACCACAAACTTTGGCTGGTTGGAAAAGCTCAGGGGTGTGGCCGACTCTGCATTAACGGAGACTTCAAAAGGCACCTCAAAGGTGGGTTCACTTTTATTTCCAAGGGGAATAATACTTAATCTTACCTCGTATGACTCCTCTCCAACTTCATTAAAGGCAACACACTTGTATATGCCGGCATCCTCAACAAAGGTTTCTTCAATGGTTAGGGAAAACTTTCCCTTGTCAAGATCGTCTCTAATAACAAATCTCCCTTTATCTTCAATCGCTTTTTCATCCTTAAACCAATCGACTTCGGGTTCTGGGGTTCCTCCGATAATAGCACTGAACGTTGCATGTTGACCTTCTGATATCGTTTGGTTGTGTGGCTTCTTTTTGAAAAAAGGTGGACTATGATGTTGACTGAGATCTTCCTCCACTAGCACTTCACAATCTGTAGATGCAGTGCCAAACGCATTTCTAGCAATACACTTGTAATCTGCTTCATCATCGAGCTCTGTGCGTAAGAATATTAGACGGCAGTTTTTCCCATCAAATTCGGTACGAACACGTGTCGTTTGCCTAACTCGACAATCGCCTTTGATCCACTCGATGAATATTTCAGGAGAACCAACGACTTCGCACTCCAGAGTAACTGGAGAGTTCTCAATGGCTGTTGGTGACACCAACAACTTTGTAAACGTGGGCGCAGTTCCGTGCGGCTTTGAGGCTATGCAATAAAAAAGGGATTGTTTCTTCACATTTCCGTAAAGGTAGACCGTCTGTATCTAGAAGCTCGTCTGCGAGACGTCACGACAGAGGTATGAACGACGTATGATAAGTAGAATCAAACGTGTTACAAGATTTGGAACAGGCCAGTTAGCCTACACAAAGACCGACTTCAACAAAGCCATAGCTCGTCCACAGACGACAAGTGAGGAAGAAACACTGCACCAAGGCAGAATGTACAAAGTACAGTTAGCAGAATAAAAAGCATTAGTTGAGGTGAGGGAGGTGCCTTTGATTGATAACAATTACAAAGTACACACAGAGCAATGGTTGAGCGATATAATTATGCTTTTAACCGACAATATATGTAAAGTATGCTGATACACTTAAATAATTTTATAGTGCTAGGTCGTTCCTCAGATGCTTACAAATAAAAGCTACCTTGAAGCCAATAGCTGAGAAAGCTGGGCAGGATTACTAATGATAAGGTTAAGAAGTATTTTACAGAATTAAACTCTATTCTATTTGCTTGGGCCTTTGTTGGTCTACCACTGCTCTTACAATGTTACATAGAGAACCTTATGTCAGTTGATATCATTTTACGAAGCAGCCTCTTAAATACCCGAACTAGAGCGTTTTCGGTTTGCTGATTGCAGCTCACTAACGAAGTGTAATTCATGTAAAAGCAAACTGTTGCAAGCTTCTCCGACATTTAACATCTACCACAGAGCACATTGTTTAAAAAACAGTTCAAGTCATAGGAGCCACTAAAGAGCCATATGATTGGTCAATATTTTTATGTATTGTCCGACTCGAAATGATTACAAACGTATCTGGTCTCACACGCTTCTGCCATCACCAGTTAGAGCAATGCATGTTAAAATACACAAATTAATCTGAGGATGACATAGCACAGTGAAATATCTGTGCTACATGTACATGGAAGCTGCTACAAAAGATAAACATTGAAACAAACATCCTTACCTTCAATGTTAACGTTGAAAGTCCTTGTGGACGTTCCAGCAGTATTATGTGCGATGCACTTATAAGCTCCAGAATCAGCAGGGCTAGCACTAGAAATAGTTAGGGTATGTTTGTCATCTTTGGCCTTTATGTTAAATTGACTGCTGTTCTTAAGAGCTGTATCATCTTTGACCCACTCCACAGTTGGTGTAGGCTTACCACTAACCATCGCCTCTAGCACAATGTCACCTCCAGCTTCAATCAAACTTGGAAAATAGGGCTCATCCGTAAACACTGGAGGGGACAGCTTTTCTGCAACAGTGAGTTCGCCAGTGCAAGACGTTTCTCCTGCCTCATTTGAGGCGGTACAGCGGTATGTTCCAGCATCAGATAACAGGCAATTAGACAACTCCAAGGAATGCATGTCATCATCGGAGAGAAATTCGTATCGTGATTCCCCTCGCAAAGACTCGTCATTCTTCAACCATTTTATGTCTGGTTGAGGTGTGCCAGACACCCGAACGTCAAATCGTGCCAAGTCACCCTCACATAACTCTATATTTGTCATTTTCTTGACAAATTCAGGTGCAACAACTGCCTCGTCAACAACAAGTTCTATAGAGCAAGAAACCTTCCCAACTTGGTTGGTAGCTGTACACGTGAATTCTCCGTCATCTGTTTGTTTTGCTCCCTTCACAGTAAGAGCGGAACGATTTCTGTCGAACTCCAGTTCAAAGCGGTGACTGTTTCGTACAAGTTTTCCATCTTTGAACCACTCAATTTCAGGTTCTGGTAGACCAGAAACAACTGCCTCAAATCTGGCTTGGCTTCCCTCGACAATGTGTGCTCCTTCAGGTCGAACAACAAATTCTGGGGCGTGCATCTCTTTTTCGACTTGCAGATTAGCAGAGCAAGTATCCGTGCCGCCACTGTTAGAAGCAGTACAAGTGTATTTCCCTCCATCTGAAAGCATACATTGAGTTATCTGCAATGTATGAATACGGCCTTCTGTGTCTATTTTAAAACGATCATCTGGAACAACAATGCTCCCATCTTTCAGCCACTTCAAAGCTGGTCTTGGTCTCCCACTGACCTCAACCTCCAAGTCAACAGCACCTCCCTCCACAACTGAGTTGTCTTCGAGGCGCTGGAGAAACCTGGGAGGAGTGACGTTTTCTCTCACCGTCAGTTGTCCTTCGCACGACACACGGCCGGCCTCATTTACCGCCGTGCAACGATAGGTGCCCTGATCCTCTGATGTGGCACCGTAAATGAGATAAGCATAACTTCCTCTCTCTTCGTTCTCAACAAATTCAGTTCTCGACGTAACTTCTTCGATTAAAACGCCATCCTTGTACCAATCAATATCAGGTTCTGTGCCTTGTACTCGTACTTCCAGGCGCACATCAGTATTTTCTGTTACGTCAACATTCCTCAGTTCATCCAAGAAAGAAGGCTTCTTAATCTTCTCTGCAACAGAGAGTTTCCCGGTACATGACACCTTTCCAATCTTGTTTGTAGCTGTGACTGTGTACTCTCCATCATCGTCTGGAAGAACATCCATCAGAATAAGTTTGTAAATATCACCATCACATTCCACAAGGGTCTCCTCGTTTCCTTCTATCTTCTCACCACTGCTGGACCACTCTACATCAGGTGTAGGGTCTCCAGTAATGTGCACTTCAAAACGTGCTGTGTCACCCTCTGTTACACTAAGATCCTTTAACCTCTTCACGATTTGTGGTGGTAGCGGCGTTTCTGCCTCCTTTAGAACGCCGAGCACACCTTCAAGGGATACTTCACGTTCCACAACAACATTATGTGACGGAGAAATATCTTCAGTTTCTTGGCAAGCATTTCCTTGATTAACTAAAAGCTCCACTTGACATGACGCTTCTCCACTCTCATTGACAGCCACACATTTATAGATTCCTTCGTCATCTAGAGTCGCAGAACTGAATGCTAATTTACCACTAGGCAAGGAAAAAATACGACCAGTTTTTGGAATTTCTTCACCCTCTTCATTGAACCATTTAACAGTAGGCATCGGCGTACCTTCAACTTTCACCTCGAAGGAAACAACATCCCCTAACATTACATGTGTACTTTGAGGTTTTTCCAAGAAGGTTGGAGGTTTCCCGTGAGTTCTTCCTGGTTTAACAGTGAGGGGCGCAACACTCCAAACCAAACCAATATCATTCCTTGCCTGGCACGCGAATTCCCCTGAATCACCGAGAACAGTTTTATGAATAACCAATTTGTGGACGTTTTCAGTCCAGCTTGGTTTGTATTTTTCACTGGGTTCAATAAGAACATTGTTTCTAAACCATGCAACGTCTGGTTCAGGATTTCCTTGAATCTCCACTTCAAACTGTGCATTACAACCCTCCAAAACTTCAACTGGCCTCAGTTCTTTTAGAAATTCAGGTTTGATAGCTATCTCATCCACCAAGAGTTCAGCTGTACATTCTATTAACCCGAGAGAATTCTTGGCAACACACTTATACTCAGCCTCGTCGTCCAATACTGTTCCGTCAATAATCAAAGCATACTTATTTCCCTCTTGGACTGTATGTGTATGCTCGTCTTCTACCACATGGTCATTTTCAACAAACCACTGCACAACCGGTCTGGGTGAGCCATCAACTATTACTTCCAACCGGACTGCATCTCCCTCAGTAACACGGAGAGTTGAAAGTTCCTTAATGAACATAGGTGCTTTACCACTACGCCTTTTTTCCACTGGGGGAGGAACAGCCTCGACAACCCGCTGAATACTGGTTGGGAATGTTTCTTTACCTTCATCACTCACTTTGAGCTGTGCACTTGTGACTGCTTTGCCTGCTACATTAGAAATAATGCATTTGTACTGCCCAGAGTCATTCGGTGCTATGTCTTCTAGTACTAGCAAAGATGAACCAGGTTCTGTGTCAATGTCCATACCTTCGTCGTCTTCAGAAACTTCCTCATCATCCAAATACCATTTGACTTTTGGCTCTGGACTACCAATGTACTTGACAGAAAATTCAACGGTGTTACCAGAATCAGCTGTAGAGTCGTAGAGTTTCTTTGTAAATCTTGGTGGTACAGTATCCTCTGCAACCACTAGCACTGCTTCGCAAGAGGCTGTACCGAACTTGTTCCTTGCCTTGCACACATACGTACCACCATCGTCATCTCTACAATTCGTAATTAGAAATGTATGTGTATTTCCTCTTGTTTGGATATCAAAGCGTGGCCCAGATTTTAACAGCTTTGTGCCCTTCAGCCATTCTACAAATGGTGTTGGTTTTCCATTAACTCTTACTTCTAAACAAAGTGGACTGCCGTCTGAAACCTCAGTATTTTGCAAGGCTTTGGTAAACTCCGGAGCTTTCCCTTTACCATTTATTGTCACTGTGGTAGAGGTAGTATCCTCTCCAGCAGAATTTGTTGCAGCGCATGTGTAAATCCCCTCATCATCCATGTCCGTCTTGAGAATGTGTAATAAGCATGTGTTGTCAGATAACACTTTCATTTTTGTCCTGCTACTTTCGTTAACTTGCTGTTGGTCCTTAAACCAAATTATATTGGGATCTGGTTTTCCAAGCACTGAGCACTTGAGCTTGACTGGATCTCCCTCAGAGACCACAACACTTTCTAACTGTGACGTAAATTTGGCAGGTATTTGTAAAGGTGATATGTACAGATGCGCGCATGATTCAGCAGCCCCAGCCTCACTACTGGCTTTACAAGCATAGTCACCTGCATCTTCTAGTGTGCCATACATAAGAATCAAAGCAGACGTGTCTTCATCGTGAACGATTTCCAAATGCTTGTCTTGTTTAACTGGCACTCCGTCTTTAAACCAAGCTACCTCAGGTTCTGGCATTCCTGTGACTTTCACATCGAAACGAGTGCAAGAGCCTTCCACAATATGTACATCCTTTAAATGTTTAACAAAGGAAGGAGGGCTTGTTGGAGTGACTTGCTTTACGGTTAGTTTACAGGATTTTCTGACTTCACCGGCAGTGTTCTTCGCTCGGCATATATAGTTTCCTTGATCACTGCATCTCGCATCCTTGATCTCTAGGCTACAGATGTCATTTTCTCTGGTTGCATGGAAGCGCCTGTGAGGATAAATTGTGATTGGTTGATCATCTTTATACCAAATCACTTCGGGTGGAGGTGTGCCAGTAACAAAGATCTGCATTTCTACAGAGTCTCCTTCTTCAATTGTTTTGTCTGTAAGTTCTGTGGTGAATTCGGGGGGAATAGACCTTCGACGAGATGTTGGCCTACTCTCTGTCATCAAATGGATTTCAGAAGCACTTATATCACCGGGTGTAGGAAGTTGAACTTCGATGGGTGCAAACCCAGTTCTATCTTGCCCATCAACAGTTAATGTCACTGACTGGGGTAGCTGATTTAGATTTCTGTAGGAGAGTAAAGAAACGGATTCTCAGATTGTCTTTAAATAACTTGTAAAATAGTGTCCCAACCATTATAATAAAAAAAATCTTCAATGTCATACTGACCTTTATTGAATTCTCTGATATTCTCTGTAATAAATTCTACACTTCTACTATCTAATCATATTCTTAGCTTCACTGTCTTGATTGGCCTGAATATTTCAAACACTCATCTCAAGTATTAAAGTACTATAAGTGTATTACAGTAAACGACAGAGATTCTTTTACGTTTAAAAGATAATCTGCAAACTCAGTTGTTGAGAAGTACATCAACTAAAATTGCGGTATGATTTTCCTTATTGCACAGTATCGAAAGTTGGATGTAGTTTAGCTCCTGCATAATAATAATTTAACGACAACTCTTGAATGGTTTGCACTTTTGCAAAATGAATAGATCCAGGTGAAGAGAAAATTACCGACTACCACTGCTTACTCGTGTACATTACTGCAACTGGATTAAAAATAATTTTGTACAGAAATTTACATCAATACCCTTACATTGCTAAAACAGAGCTGTCAGTTTCATCATCCACGTCAAGTTCCCCCTCTGATTCACCAGCTGTAAAAATCGTTTTTTGTGTGCGTTAGTTTTTAATTTTAATAAAAGTTGAAAAAACCCACCACAACAATCACATGACACAACCAAGACTCCCATTACGTTATATTTCAACACAATACAAATTCTTTATCAGCTTGTGTTAAAATCAAACTAAGCAGTTAACTCCTATGGACGCGTCACGCCAGAATTAGTAAATATCATAAATATCAGACATAGTTTGATGCTACTCTGGTTTGCAGATTTAATGAATGTAACCGAAGAAGTTACAATTCATAGACCCATTAATTCATAGACCATAAATGTAACTTCTTCGGTTACATTCATTAAATCTGCAAACCAGAGTAGCATCAAACTATGTCTGACTGTCCATCTGGTTGCCGTGTGAACTTTAATATATTTTATCATAAATATTTTAGAAACTAGGCATTAGTAATTAGTCATTAAGGCCTTACGCTTGACTGGCCGTGCAGTAACATGGCTCTGTGTTTTTATCTTCTTACATTCAACATTCAGGTCTGCCATGGAAGTTGCTGATCCAGCTACGTTTTTAGCACGGCATGTATATACTCCCCCATCCTCAATATCAACTTCTGAAATCTTCAAACTGTACAAATTCCCATCCTTCTCAGTATGAATGCGCTCTCCAGTTCTGATGGGAAGGTCGTTCTTAAGCCATACTACTCGAGGCTCTGGGGTACCACTCACACGAACCTCCAGGTGTGTTGGTTGGCCCTCAGCTGCCTTAAGATTTTCTAATGGCATAGTGAATACTGGAGCAACTGGAGCTGTGATTATGAGGAGCATATGCAAGTATAAGCTTTAGACAAAACATGAAACAACTCTAGTAAGGGGGTAGACCGTTGGATTTGGCATAGTTGGAATTTGGGCCAAGAAAGGTGAAAGGGAAATCATAGATAGCAAGCCTAAATTATGAGCTGAATAAATCTAAATGTACATTTTTTCACAATGCATTTTCCACGTGCTTGGAAACCAGTTAATTCTTATGTCATTTTTAAACAGCCAGATAGACCTTTTTTGAACTGCAAATGGACATGATTACTAAACAACACACAATTCGTATTTCTTTACGTTCTCTTCAGATAGCTCATTACTATTTCTATTCACATTTCACTAAATATTCAGGAGTATTATGAGTGCATTTGCGTGTGCATTTATGACTTGAGTTACCAACAGACCTGATGCGACCTCTACCGGTGCCACTTCTACAACTTCTCTTTCCGTAGCAGGGACAAAAATTTCCGAAACCTTTTAGCGATCAGGAAAGAAAGCAGTGGATATTAGGAGTTAAATAAGGCCATGTCACCACCAACCAAAACTACCATACTTAGTCACCTCCCTCAGAAAAACGCCGCATTCAACCGGAATAATGTGGCATTTACTTGAGGATATGAGGGAAAAATAATAAAATCAATAATAAATAAATAATCTTCACCATCGTCGTTGTGTATATCACAATACTCACAATTACGAAAACAGTGGGAGACAAAGAAATTTTCTGTTTTACATAATATGTGTTCCAATTGCCGTCTGCGATTTAAAAAAATATGGTTCCTATCAGAAACGGATAAATCTAATGGAGGCCGCGGCTTGTGTCAATACGGATATGCGATTTATGTGCGTTCCTACCTCCTCTGGCGATTTGGATCCGGGCTTAGACCTGAGATTCACGGTGTATTCTGTGAAAAGAGAGAGAGAAATGTGAATTAAACCTACATCCTCGCCTCCGAAAAATGGCAGACACCATAAAGATATGGCACTGAGCTGCTCTCAACTGAATCATCATTTCCAGCTAGTGCCGACGAGAGGTTAAGCTGATAGGGTTCTTCCTTGAGCAGGTTGCACCAGAGTCATTCACACTGGCATAAACTTGCATGGAATTACCTGCAGGCATTATGATTTCTGCTGTGGACTTCTTACGCTGAAGAACTGTTGCTGGAACCAAAATTTCATCGCCTTGGGAACCATCTGCGAGAAGTTTGACTACTTTGTACATTCCAGGGTGTGACACTCGATCCAAAACAACCACAGTCTCTCCTTTCCTGAGGCAAATGTTGTTGTGGTCATCTCTGTAGTCTTCTAATGCTATACAGAACTCAACTTCTTTGGGAGTAGAAGCCAAAAGGATCTCAAACCTAGAATTAACAAATCCATTTTTTTAAATAATGCTACTCTATTCGATCCTGTGCTCACGCTGATGGTCCAAAAAGAGACCCACACCAAAAAGGAGGCTCTGAAGTAGAAGCTTCAGAAACCAACACTGATAAGGGGGCTCTTAGGTGAACACCCTGTCTAATATTGACCAAAATATGAAACACTTACTTGGTCTTCTGACGAATTTCTGCACAAAGGCGATCAATTACTTCTTTGCCAGCCTGAACAGATACAATTTGGGTGAACGACCACAAGGACTATATTTAGCTTTCAAATATATATGTAAATTTACAAATGAAGAGGAAGTGGTACCAAAAATTATTAAAAATACAATTAAAACGATGTCTCATACCTCAATGTCAGCTGTATCCACATCAGCCTTTTCCCCACACTCCAGCAGATCACCAAGAAAGGCTTTATATTCTAAAACACGTTCAACTGGCCGATCCAAGAGTTCTTTTATGGGACGAGAAGGCGCTTCATTTTCACATTTCTGTAAAATTTAAAGTAAAATAAAATTTAGAAAACGTCAATGAGACATGCCCAGCATGCTTTGGATGGCAAAAATGGCGAAAACACACCAGTTGCATAAGATTTCAATGTAGCTACCTTGAAGAAATCCTTTGGATGTGATTCCAAAAAGCTATCTGATTCACTCTTTCCATCACAAAAGGTTATGTATCTGTCAAGTTCATGTTCCTGGGTAGAAAAAAAAGTAAAGGTCCTTAGCCATACTAAAATAGCAGCATTATTACGGATTTTCCACAGGATAATTATCAGAAAATAGGAAGGGATGGCATAGCCGGCTCTTACCCTCTTCTTGAACACTTTTCCAACCTCTGATGGATTTCCTTTGCACTTTGCCAACTCGTCACAAAAGATCCTAACAAAATTGAAATTAAAGTCAAACTTAAATTTTCAGTTTTACCTAGATATTCGCAAAGTCAGGCCTCACAACATCTGTCTAATTCGAGGGCATTCGCTTGGTGAAGGAAACGCGAGCAAGAAAAACTAAATGTGGTTTTTTCACTTTCCATATAGCAAAAGCAGCTACCTATCCTAAACACTGAGACATGCCCAGCTACATAGCGACAATCACATTAACAACATACACTTTGTGGAAGAAGAATATATCTTCTGAATTGATAAAGATGGTGTCTTTATTGTCCGCCAATTGAGATGGCGCGTTGGGAAGCTGATAGATGTAATCCTGAAAAATAAATCAAGGAACTTTACTATCACAACAAAAAAATGCATAGTCAAGAAATCTTAACTATCTACCTTTTTTGATACTAATTTCAAAAATAAAAACATTACCTCTGCAAGTGACTTCAAGTCATCCACATAATTGCTCTCACTTTCAATTAACCTATCAGTGATGGCATTCATTCTACGCAGTTTAGCTCCTTTTTCTGAGGCAGGGGCTTCCCCATTCATAAAGGGATATGGAAGAGTTAACTCCACAGCATCAAAGTTGAAGTCATTAGGTGTTGTCATGAGATGCACTTCAGACTCAAACCTCGGTTGACCTTCATCAGCTGAGTGGCCATTTGGTAGCTTGCTAGAATCAACATAAGGAGCTGACCCCCTTCGTGGGGTATCTGGTGGTGTGAAGATCAGAACTGAACCAGCATGTTGGGGTATGAGCAGCTCAGCATGTTTAGTATGCTGCAATCTGTGGGAAAAAGAACAGTTATTGCACGTACACAATGTATCTGTGATTGACAAACAGTACAACAGTTAACTGTGTATCTCTCACAAACTGTAACCTTTTGAGGACTTACGGTTTGTGGGTATTTGCTACAGAGTCTTCAATTTTCCGACAGATGTTCTCGTTAGCTCTTTTCATGCCTCCTTCCACCCTGTTTATTTCCTCTGGGCTGGTATTTTCTGAGGTGTCTGGTGTACTTTCAACAGTTTTCTTAGACCGCACTTCAACACTCAGATTCTCAGAACTAGGCAAAGCACCAAATACATAGAGATTTGACATCATTTCTGGTTTTTCTGGCACCAACATCTCTACTTCAGTTCTTGTTTCTTGCTTGATACTTGTAGTGGTCTCCCTTGTGGTCGTTTTCCATACACGTTTTCTAGTTAGCTGAGCTTGGTCTGCTGAAGATGGTGGAAATGTTTGAGTGTGGAGGGCTGTTTCAACTTCAATGTCTGTGCTGACATAAGGCCCTAAGGAAGTCACTGTAACATCTTTCTTTACCACTTCTACACCCCATGGAGCTAAACCCATCTGATTAGGTTCTCGCTTAGTATCCTCACTGATATGAACCAGTATCTCATGTTCTGGGATTTCAACTGGCTTCAGAGCTTTTCCACCTTCAAACCAACCCTGGATCTCTGACTTGATGATAGGCTCGATCTTTTGCTCTGTTTCTGTACTAACTGGTTTGTCTGATCTCACTCGCACTGAAACCTGTGGACGCTTGGCTGGTCCAGCCTCTTCAAATACTTCCCAGTCCCCAGGTCTTTTACTACCCAAGACTCCATCAACAAATGATGACAACACATTTACACGTATTGGCTTTTCATACCCCGACGTGTCAGGAGTGGTCTCCAGCAATTCTTTCTCGTAAGCTTCCACACGCTCTGTTGTTACCTCTTCTGCCTGGAAGTTACAGAAGAAATCACACACTTATAGGACCTGGATTTCTTGATTGGTTGTAAAACATTGTGCAATCACATAAGTATAAATTTCCAGATAATACTACAGGTTTCAACTAACACATTGTGAATCACATCTGAAGATAAAGTGATGATTTCACTGACTGATTTCGTATTCATATATTCCATGTATAATACATGACAAGTGAAATTGAATGGTACTTGGGTTAAAAAAATTGTTAAGCATAACCTTTTAACGAAACTTGTGTAGTACTTAAAGAAGTAATGAACAGCTGGATTTGTACCTTAGGAGGAAGTCCTCGCTGCTTTCTCTCCCTGAGCCTCTCTGCTAAACGAAAAAGGTCATTATCCATGAGATCAAACTTTGTAGTGATGTGTTTCTGTTTGGTCATAAGATCCTTTGCTTGGTAGCGAGGCTCATCCATGGTAAGTTTCGCAGAGAGTTCAGCCAACTTCTTCAGTCGCGCCTCTTGCTTATTAAGCCCAGGCTTAACAAATCCTTCCAACATGTCCAGAAGGTCTATAACTTCCTCCTCAGTCTTGCACCTTTTTGCTTCATCTTGGGTGGTTTTCAAGAAGTGCTCACTATCACTGATCCAAACTGTTGCCTATTAAAAAGAAAAACACATATTATAAATGGCCGCAATCAATCTGACTGGGAGAAATAACTGTTAAAGAACCAAGAATATGGGTAATAGAAAAGTAAAAGAAGGGGTGGTAAATTTGGCTATATGTAACAGCAAATGGTTAGTGTAACACAAACAAAATCAACACTCTCATCTAATTCTGTTACTAATAAACACATGAGTATACTAGTAACAAACCTGTTCATAAAGTTGATGGAACTCTATTGATGCTTCAAGCATGGCCCTATGGTCTTCCATCCTGGACAAAAATCTCTGCCAGCGGGCTTCCATTGCAGAAACTTGACGCACAATGGCAGGTGCATCATGATGATTTAATTGCTTCAATTTCTCTGCTTCTTCTACCAGTCTACCAACTTCCACATCAGCTGGCTGTAAAAATATTTTAAATGCACTTATGTACCTCAAATTGAGTCTACAAAACACTATATTAAATAAAAAATTAATTAAAAAAAAAACAGACCAGCAGATGGGGGAGATAAATGATCAGCTCTCTGACAGTTTTAACACCAAGATATTTACAAGCCCTATCAAAATTAATCTTAATCTCCCCTTAATAGCAACTTGAAAGAAAAGCAAGTTATTATCATTTTCATTTTCATCATTGTCACTATTATTATTATAGCTACCTTGACAGACTCCAGAAATGAATCTGACTCTTGAAGCAGAGTAACAGCATCAAGTAAAGTGATTCCAAACTTTCTGTTCAAAGCAAGCAGTTCTCTGGTGTGCTCCTCTATGGTCAAGTTGACCTGATAAAAATAATTATTGATAGAAAGTTGAGTAAAAACTCTCTCAACACACATGAAAATGACTGAAACCAGTTCAAACTGAATATTCATTTTAGAACATAAAATAATTAAAACAGCATTAAGAAGTAGGGCCAATAAATATTCCCATAAAATCAAAACCAAAGCATTTCAAATTGGATGAGCTCCATACACAAAGGGAGTTGACAGAAATAAAATGTCAGGAAGGAAGGTGGCGGCATTGCATATGCAAATTTGTTTCGCGAAACTTCCGAACAGGAAAAAATGAAGTTCATTTTCAATACTAATAAGAATAAACAAAGGAGAAGATTATGAGTTTCTCGCGGTAGCCGTTCAGGATATTCGGCAGCGAAACTATTCTAGCAAATTGCGCTTATTTCATGAATGTCACACGAAAGCAGCAGTAATTAACCCAGAAATAAAATGCGCAAGTATATGCTAGTTATTACTTTTTAAATTATCATGCTCAATATTTTCGCTTTAAAGGATAATTATCCGTTGCTACTCTGAAAGTTTTTCCGCAGAAGATCTCGCCGGCTCAACTACAGCCGTTAAACATTAATTTTAAGCTCATCGTTTGTCGATTTTGGTCAACCGTTTCTCGGTTTAAGCTATCCGTTTTTGGACTTTGGTCAACTGTTTAACGTTTCGGGCTGACCGTTTTTATTTTTGGTCAACCGTTTAACAGTGTGAGCCATCCGTTTTTGAACTTTGGTCAACCGTTTAACGTTTCGTGCTATCCGTTTTTATTTTTGGTCAACCGTTTGAAGGCCTAAGCTATCCGTTTTTGGACTTTGGTCAACCGTTTAAATTTTTTGCCATCCGTTTAAGCGGTTATGGGATCCGTTTAAACGCTCGAGTTAACCGTTTACTATCCGTTTTTCGAGACCGTTTAACGGAAAAGCGTTAGTGTCCGTTTTCCCGTGGAGGGTCACATATCCCCCAATGAAAGATGATTTTTTTTGTCTTGTCACGAGCAAGATAGCATCATGTTTGTAGATCTGAAGGTCTGAGGTTCAATTCCTCATGGGATTGCAGAATTTTTTCTTTGTCCCACACTCGTGACAAGACAAAAAACATCTTTCTCTATCACTTTACTGAGCTCAAAACTTACCATCTCTCTTATTCTAAATACCTCATACTGTTATCTACTTCACTTTGTAAAAATTGAAATTACTTCCATAGGTAATTGAGACATTTCAGCTTTTACATACTTCTAATAGAGTTTACAAACATACCGCACTGATAGCCTGCTCAAATTCACACAATCGCACACTTTCTAACAACTTGTCCCTATGGTGCTCCCAAAGAGACCTCCATTCCTCATGTCTTCCTTCTGATCTCTCAAGGAAGCCCTTGATTTCATCACGAGACACAGAGACAGCTGCTGAAGTGGCAGCCCGGCTCAAGACATCCTGTGCACTAACAGTGGTGAAGCTGTACAGGTCTTGAACTGTCTGGTAGTTGGCAAGATGGTCTTGTAGCAGGAGCTGGGCATTGTTGATGTCTCTGGGGAGGGGTTGGCTTTGAAGGCCATATGTCATTTCATCCATCATTTGGAGAAGCTGAAATGAAATCCAGTCAGGAGAAAAGTTATTTTCCTGATGTTGTAATTCTCTAGGAATCAAGAGTGCACAAAGCACCACCAAGAAACCTCAAAATGAGTTCATTCAACCTATTAATGCCCTGATTTGAACCTTGTCTGGGTGGGGAATTGAAAGCATAACTGTAAATTCTCTCCAGTGGAATACTTGTTTTTTATCTTTTAATGTGGTGGTGTTAAAAGGTAAAGAGTTAAATTTCATTAGCAGATGGCTCTGAAGGAAAGGTCCACAAGAAAGTCACAGCTACTGATCTTGCCACTTGCAAAAAAATTTACCATCAAATTCAGCACTTAGGCAGGGCATTTGAACACAATTTTAACCTGTGGGGAAGGGGGCAGAAATTTGAATAAACTTATCTCCAAAAGTTCTAATGCCAAGGAGGGGATGTTCAAGCTTCGAAATGATCATTGCAGATCTATGAAATGTTCCTGAATGTATATTTAATGGTTGCATTAACAAATGGAAGAGTGTCAGTAGTTCAGTTAAAGATAATGACACTTTTACTGTTATACAAACATAGAACAAAAATAATGCAATAAGGAAAGCTGTAAGCAAAATGATTACATTTTAAAATTCCTGGCAAATTTATTTGATAGTCTTTTTTCCCAACAGTAACAAGTAATTTCTACTTATAATATCAATACTAATCAAGTAAACATACAGTGAAAATAAAGAAAAGATCATTTCAAGGATGTTACATAATCCAATGCTAATTCTCAGAACAAAAACTCTACAAAATGTGTGACCAAATTTATAACTATTGAGAAATTAGGAATGAAAGGGGCAGATTACGACACTTACTTTTTCCACACTAGTGTAAAATGTTGCTGACATTGACAGCAAAACCTCATAATCTGCTAGCAGGGTCTTAAACCTTTGATAAGCAATCTGAAGTTCATCTGTAATGACTCTAATGGCTGCTTTATAGCTACCCTCTGCCTCTGACAGCTCCTCTGCGGCACGCAGATGAGCTTGGACATCTTCATCAGTACGCTGAGGGAGGAACCAAGAACAACTTAGAACTACATGTGAAGAAGAACAAATTTCAATAGGTGGTCTTTACCCCATACTATGTACATTTACATGAACATTTACCGACTAACTTATACTGCTTTTCTCAGACCAGTTTTAACCAGTTTCACACAAAAACAAAATATTGATGAAAGGCGCATGTGAGGTTTAGAAAAAAATGGTGTCCAGATGTTAAAAAAGTAGTTCTTTCCAGAAGCTCACAGAGCAAAGCCCTTCAACTCCCTATACTTTCAACCAATTCCCCCAAGTAGAGCCCAGGTTTTAAATTTGAAAAGAATGACTTAAACTGCTCTCTATTTCTTACCCTTGCAGCATCTTTGAACCTTTGCAGCTTGTCTTCTAACTCTCTTGGGTCAATGGGAAGGGAGCTGTAGTCTACTTTGACAGGGAAAAATGTATCACTCTGTTCTTTGATCCATAGTATGACCTAAAATGATGACAACAGAACACTGTTTAGAAAAAAAAAGGCCTAGAACATGACATCTCAGGTAGTTTATTGATTTTAATGCCTCTGAAGATTAAACCGTTACAGCAATCAATATTCCAAAATGGGAAAAAATGTAGATTTGTTGGATTACAGCATCAAATCAATCAATTGTGTATTTTTACAATGGTTGACACCATTGCAAAATAAAACTTGAAGGCTTTCTTTAGTCCTTTAGAAATCACTTTGGCCTGTACTGAGGGCATATCAAATAAGCTCAGTTTCACTCAATTTGAAGATGGAAATAACTCTCAGATTAGGACAGGTTCCTGTTACAACTTAATAACTACAAAGTTTACAATTAACACTTTAATCACTGTGAGTTATGTAAGCCTTCCTTGGCATGCATAGTGTGTTCAAATAAAGCAATACAAACAACAAGACTTCTTACCTCCCTCGTGTCTTTTTCAAACTGCACAAACTCAGCACTCAGCTGCCTGTTCTTGTTTAGCTGTTCTTCTCTTAGGTTCCAAAGCTGGCCAAGCTTATGAACCCTCGCCTCTAGAGTTGCCAGGAACTTCTGTATGCAATCAGCAGCTGCCCCTCTGTCCAAACACTCCTCTCTTGGTTCCTACAGAAAGATAAAACAATACATGCTTTCCTCTTTAAACCATGGCCAAAAGCTCTTTTAGTGTTGGGAGCTACTTACTTTTCGCAACTCATCAAGAAGTGCCTGTGACTCCCTCTGCATTTGTCCAGATGCTGAAAGAATGGCATCCTGCAGTTGTTCTTGTCGTGCAAGTAATGTGGGTGATGCATCAACATTCTCCTTAGGCTCATCACTTGTCAGCTGATCGAAGAGCTCATCCAATTTCCCAAACAGCTATCAGGAAAGCAAATAATTGATCAGGCAACTTAAAACTTGCATTGAACCTTTTTATCTGCTCTACAATCATTTTGCTATATAATGCACCAACCAGTTGTCTGTGGCGATGGAAATCAAAGTACATTTTCCCCAACTTAAGCCGGTATTCAAGTCGAGCTGAAAACCTCATCCACAGATCCTGAATATCATTAACTTTAGCACTATCTTTTTTCAGTTGCATATTAGATGCATCAATAGCTTTGGCCATTCGATCTGCAAAAACCTGCAAAGAAATAAATATTTGGTGACTACCGCAAAATTTTTGTCAGGTAGAAATTCTGTACTTAATTGTTGCAACTACTTTGTGCCTTTCTTGCTCAGCTTTTGTGGCAAAACAAATACCATCTTTCTTTACTCTCGGATTTGTTCCTTCTTCTGAAATCCCTTGGTGGTGAGAACCCCAATGGTAAAATTATCACATAAGTTATAAAATTAATGAAAAGCTTATCATGTTACAGGTAAAATAATAAAAATAACCTAGAAAATGCTTTCTGATTAATCAGCTCAAAAAACACTTACTGTCTAAAGAATAATGAGATGGTTGCTTAACTAGTGCATTTAATGGCTTGAGTGAAGATCTTATCAGTAGCAAAACTCTAAACTAGAACCTGGTCATAAGCTGCTGCAAAACCTTGCTGAACACAGGTGTGCTATTACCAGATGTTTTGTTGGATCTGGTAATACAGGTATAAGTAGTAAGCAAGTAATTTACCCAGCTACTGTTTCTGACCTGTCTCTCAGAATCCATTTCTTGATGTGAATACAGAAATTCCTGTGATGTTTTGACAGAATCACCCATTGCAATGTTGCTATCAAGAAAGTCTTCACCAACATTCCTAATCCAACCAAAGAGCTAAGTAGAAATAAAACAGTACATGGTAAATATTGGCATATTATTGATCAGTGATACGTCCACTCTAACCCTAACCCTCTCCAATACATTAAATAAATAAGACCCCCACCATCTCAACCAATCATACACTAAACTAATGATCAGTCATTAATTAATTACTTGCATTCCCCTTCACTTGTGGTATAGATATGTGTTTACTGAGTCCTCTCCTTCTTTTCTTGTGATATCACCTTCTTCTGATACAAAACAGGACCTGACTGTCTGTTTATGCAGGTTTCACAAAACTGGATAAAGATCAGAATCTTACATCTTCAAATTCCTTGTCCGCAGGATCAGGTTTAACGTCAACAAGCATAGCTGTGCTCCGCTCTTGCAGTTCCTCATACATTCTCACTATGACAGGTTGGTGTTTCCCATCTGCCATCTTCTCTTGCAGTATCTTTCCATCTCGCAGTTGAGCTGCAGATGCTGCATTGATTGCTCCATACAGCTCCTTTTGATCTTCAATGGTTAGCTTCTCTTCTGAAATTTTGTCTCTTATTTCATCAAGCTTATCATGTGCCTTAAAGAGACAAGAATAGAAAGGAAAGTTTTGCCATTAAAATTTAAAACTAATGCTAAAGACAGCTTTGATTAATATGTCTACAGTTTTAAAAAAAATCAAACATAACTAATACTATCATTTACTCTGATGTTTTTCTTGTAAAAAGATAGTGTATCTGTCAGTAGTTTCCTTCTGTCTTCCAAACGTTCTTTGAATAACTGCAAGTTTGTTAGAAGCAGGGTAATTTTTTGCTGTGTTTCCTGTACATCTCTGAAATTTCCATGCACAAGCTTTTCTGTTTCTCGAGCAAGCCTCTGACAAGCCTCTTCTTTTTCCTGAGAACAAAAAAGAAACTTTTCCATCACATTTTTTTTTCAATTCTATCATTTACAAAATCTTATAAAGTTGTCATCAGATGCTCAACTGCTCATCTTTAGCATGTAACAACACATTATCTGATTCTCAATTCTTTGAAATTATAACTCACTAACCCTTCACTTAAACAAGCAATAACTCCAAGAACTGATCAAATAGTATATATAAGAATCAAGTGTATAGTGAGGCCAGCAAGTTGTGACCAACAGGCAGCACCCTGGAATAAGCACTCAATTCCTGCACTCACTAGTTATGAAAAGCCAAGGACAAGTTTGTCAAGGAATCAACAACAATTCTCAAATGTACCTTTGCCACTTCCTCAAATTTATAGTGTTCATCAAGAAGAACTTGAGTTGAAGGTGACGAGTCTCCATAATCTTGATAGCTGATATAATCCTCTCCTTCTTCATTAAGCCATTTTGTGATCTGTTAGATTGAGTTGTAACAAAAGTTACACTTAATGATCACAAATATCACCTTCTTTTGCCATGTTTAAAAATGCTGTTAGAGTTATATGTTACTTTACCTAATATAAGCATATCAGTATTAAAAAGGTGTCATGTTCAGCAACACAAATGACCCAGTAAGAAAATGATCCAGAGACTCAGGATCAAGGGTCCAAACCACAAACTATTCAGCTTCAATGTCAATAAACTAGAATTAGGAACAATTTAATATCTCAACAATTTTGGATCAGTCACTTTTAATGGTCCACACCCTTCTGATACCTTTCTTATTTCTTCATCAATCTTGCATCTTTTCATACACTGCTCCAAAACTTTTTTTCTCTCTTTCCACTGTTCATCAAGCTGCTGTCGCCTGTGCTGTAGTGCTTCTAGAATACGCTCCACACTGTAACATGCTGCTTTTGTGGCATGACGATTGTTAATGTCAGCATGTGAACTGGCCTCTCGTAATTTGTCCAAGAGAGCTTGTCCTTTGGATAAAGTCTCCATGGATAATTCCAATACACTTTTTCTTAGTTCTTGATGTTGATGAAGTAATGATGATGACGATGTCACATCTTCCACTAAAAGGACTCGGCTGATCTCATCTTCTGAGGCATTGATTTTGTCAGAAAACTGTCAATTAAAAACAACAACAAAAAACATTATAAATTGCACAGTACTGAGGTCATAGTAAAATAATGATTAATGAAAAAGTCATTAAACTGTACAAACCTCCCACATTTTATTTACTAAGGAATTATATAAAATGATGGTCACACTAATACTAGATCTAACTGATTTGAGCAATGATAAGGAAAGCAAATCTATCAAATTCAAGTTTAGGAGGTTGATTCTAAAAAACAAAATGTTTGTGCACTTCATGGACAGATCTAGGGAGATGCTCAAGATTATGTAAGGGTGTGCCTTTACTAGCCAATCACAGCCCCTTGTGGCCAGCTAAAGCTTCATCCTATCTCAGACGCTAAGGAAGATGTCTCATCCAAAGTAAGTATGAGATGACAAATCCATAATGCTACCTTACACTTATGAAATCATTAAGAAAAGGAAGAAACTGAAAGCCTCCAAAGAATCAAACTGTAAATGCAGCAAAGAAACTGTCAATAACTAAGTGATATCTCAAGAGTAGGAAAATATCAATTTAGATGGTGACCAGCACTATTTTCTATTCAAGATAAAACCATTTGTCTCTCAGTTCAGACAGGATGTTTTGTTCATTAATTTCTCCCTTGAAGATTTTCCAATTAGAAACATTTATATCTCAATTAATCAAACCTGAGGATATTTTTAGCTCAGTATAATGCTATTAAAATTCCTCTTAATTTTGAACATTGTCAATGAAGAAAATTGATTAATGCAATCCATCAAAATGTTGACTGGTTATAACATTTCTCTCATAACTATTAACTTCATTAAGCTAGCTTTGGTTACATCACAGCTTTTAAAACATAAAGACAAGTTAACATCATGCTCAACTGGTCATTATCAACAAAACTTTAACAAGTCAGATTGCAGGGGATCATATAAACCTAGAATATCCCCTTATGGCTATCACTAATGAAATGTAGATAACATGTTTTCATTATCAAGACATCCAGATTACTCCCTGAGATAAAAGGCATCCACACAGATTCTCAGTTTATCTACAGCTACTGAAGCTACATGTATTCAATAGCAGTTTAAAATTCTTACCAACTAAATTCTATAAAACCTAAACATACATGAACATTCCTAAATTAACAACTTCCCAAATCAGATATCATAGATGCTTGGATAAATTCCAATTAGCTACACATACAAAGGCTGTGAAGGATCAGCTTTTAATATCTATAAAACAGAAGGACATGGAATATGACAAGATTTGGTATTACACAAAAAATCATCTGTAAAGATTGATTACTCACATTCTGTGGCACCATAACAAGAAAAGTGCAAAGGACTATATTGTAAAATGGACAGACAGATGGAACGACTAGATCATGCAAGTTTAAAAGCGGTGATTTCATCCCATAAAAGGTATCATCGTCATGAATCTTAACATTAAATACCAGTTACCTTGCATTCCACAGATTTTTCAATGCAAGATTTCCTCTTACAGGGTCACCCTTTTAAATTTTTTTATCAAGTAAATGTTGCATTCTATATGCAATGTAAGTTTTATCAGACAAATACAATATAAACCATAATATATACCTTATATGTATTGGAAGCTTAAAAAAGCTGTCAGAGGTAGGTACATATACACATAAGACTCACAAGCAATTAAAATTCTGCTAATAATTAAGTAACTCAAACCATTTCTTTTCATAAGAATAATTTTGAAAAATAAGAGGGTAAATTGTGAATCAATAAACTTAGGAAAATTGAGCATATTAAATGCTTTTTGCCATAAGAAAAAAATTGGAATAATTGTAAGCTGAGTTCAACTAACTTCTCATAGTACTCAGTATTCTGCACAAAGCCTGCCATTAATGTCATTAAAAATGAAAATATTTAATTTGATCTTTTCCATTAAATTACCGATATCCTAATCAGCCAAGTATGATTCTAAAAGCAATTAAAGAAACAGTGAAGGTCAACTTACAAACAACCTTGACAGTTACAAAAATTCCTAATAACACTCAGCAGAGTTCAGGGCAGATGCACATGCTCTTTTGGAGCACAGAAGCCTTCTCCAATAAGAGTTACAAAAGATTTATCACTTCATATGACCGGTGACCTTTCACCCCCCCTCCATTTGCAGTATGTCACTCAAAATACAGAATATAAGTCAGGGGTGAAAAGAGGGAGTTAAAACTAAAATGATGGCCTTTCTAAGGCTTTTTACCTACTGATATAGAGGAATCCAAAATATAACAATTTTTCCTATTGCTTTGTTGATGGAAAAAGTCAAATGTGATATGAACTGAAGGTTTTTTCAGTTAATGTGAAAGGAGTATCTTTTTGCAGAGCAGTATTACTAAATTGCGACAACATGGAGTTCAGTGTTGTAAGATCATAAACCAAATATTTGTGAAAAAAAATAAAAAACTTCAACTCCTGTGGAAATATTAACACAGTAAGAGTAACATATGGCAAGTATCAATGAAGGTTTCAGAATCATGACAAGTTAATTCACACACTCAAACTCAATACATCTGTATTGGAGGTCATCCACATCTATTTACATCATACCTTCTCTACACTGTGATGAAAAGCCACTGATGTGTCAAGAAGTATTCTCCTTCCCTCTAATTGAACATTGAGGTCATTCCAGGCCTCTTCTAAAGAATCTGCCATCCTTCCATAAGGTCTGGAAGCTTGATCTTCTGTTGAGGCTACATGTAGTGACTTGATGATCTGAATGAGCTCAGAAACTTCTCTCTCTTTCTCCTGAAAATAAACATTTTAGGAAAATACCATTCACAAATCATAATTAATATCTAAACTAATGGTATAAAAGAGGTATACATAAAAATTGATGATAAAATAGGTAACCAATACAGTGATTGAGGCCAACAAAAAACATCTGAAGGTAATAAAAAGAAAAGCATTTCAAGTGCTACTTAGACAGTGATGTGATCTGAACTGGATATACTTTCATAACTGATTTATTTATGGAAGTTTCCAATAAATTGATGCGGTGCCCTTCATCTAAGCTGCAAATAACCTAAAATGGGCAGGGTGTATTTCACGTGGTAAGACAAAGTAACTTAATATTCATAACATATCTTGGGGTTAATTGTAAAAATCCTTAACATAATCTCTCCAGAGCCTCTTCAGTTACAAATACCTCATACAAATTTAAGCTTATTGGGTATTGTAGACAATCAGTGATATTTTATTTAACCTTTTGACCTTGTTTACCACAACAGAATTGTTCCCTAAATTTCTTGAAGAGATTTCAGGCATATGGTAAGAATGTTTTGGTTATAATCAGTATGCCCCTTTCACGAAATACAAAACATCCGATACAAAATTTATACACGGATTGAGGGCCACACAAACTAAAGTCTTCAAATCCTTTGAAGAAAAAATTCAGCTATCTAGCACATGCTGAGGGATACTTTTGCACAAACACTGACGTAAGGACATAAGAGGTTTGGTTAATCTCATCAAAACAATTTAAAAGAACCAAACAGACGGTCATGTCATGCATCATGAAGAAATTGAATTGTTCAGGAATGTTTCCCGTAGATGATTTTTTTATCGCAAAGAAAAAAACAAGTCTTCGACGCCAAATCGTGATTAGTTAACATGGATTCGCCTCTTAAATTCCATCTCCTTGAGTTCATTAACATCTAACAAACAATCCTTTCGTTTTGCTCGATCGATCTCAAGAGTTAATTAGAAAGGTTTCACATCCCGCAACCATGTTCATAGGAAATTACATTATCGTCATTGCCTCTGGCGTTATAATTAACACGAAACGTCCATTTCATCGATTATCGTCATATCGATCTACAGCCAGATATACAATTCACTTAGTTTAAGATGAAATCTGCCCTTCGTGTTTAGCATCTGTGACTGAAATCCTTAAATACTTTTTCTTCTTAGAATCCGTGTATTTTGTAAACAGTGACCTGTAATTCCTGCACAGACATAGCCTCGATCAAACCAAAAATCTTAGTAATGTTCTCGCTAAACAAGAATCTTCCAAGCCAGGCAAGTACATAAACTCAGGACTCTGTGATATTGTGATCGACCTAAATGTTTCTGTGATTGTATACAAATTGACAATTAGTATTTATACACGATAACAATGATTCACTGCTCTTTTGCCAGCATGGTTCGCACCATCTTTCAAACGCATGATAGTTATTAAGGCTCCCAGCTCTTTAAAGCACGAAATAGAAAGAAAATAATGATCGAACGCCAAACTAAGTGCGATAGAACACCTGATCGAATGAACAGAAGCTTTAAGGATGTGTTACTTTTCACTTTAGGTGAGTCAGGACGAGCAATCGTGACACTAAAATGGCTTCTCCCTTGGCATTATCCAGGATGAGAATGGCTTCCACGAAAATAACTATTAAAAGTGCTTTCATTAACTTACCTCCTCTCAGGATTTCGATACTCAGAATCCAACAATGGTGAGTTAAATTGATGCAGCAATATTCAGCCAAAAGCTCAGGTCGACAGTTAAGGCTGATTACTTATGCAAACTTAAAATGCCGAAACATGCCAACCCACTTAAAACCAGCCACATTCCATCGCGCTCTCCACGCCCCAGTGAACAAATACTTTTCATACTTGAGGCTAATGTTTACGCGCATTTGATCAGAACTCGCTTGACTGCGGTCAAAACGAAAGGCGTCACATTACATGTCTGGTAAATAAAAACATAACAGAAAAGCGAGCAACGAGCAAAGACGATTTGTAGTCCAAGCTATGTCACGTCGTCGAGTATAACTGTATGTAAACTTCGTGTTTACAAAGGTCAATTAATATACTTTTCTATTTGCACTGAAAGAAAGAAAACGCAGCAGGCGCACTTTGATATCATGGCGTGACGGAGACAATTTATCACATGGTGAATATTCTCCCTTAATAACTTAAGATAATTTTTATTACAAAACGGTTCGAGTCTATACAAATTCCATAAAATGTAGCGTTTCAAATTCTGACAACTTATTATGCGGGATGAAGGTTTTTCCTAGAAAGACAGCATTAACTTCTCGGAAATTTGGATGACCTTCCGGCTCTCACATTCAAAGGATCTGTGCTCTAAAATTCGTCATCTTTACAAACTGTTTATATCAAGTTCATTCTTCTCATTCCCTTGCAACTTCGACCGTGCACTTGGAAGTGTATGGTATGTATGGAAATTTTCAAATATGGGGTTACTCCCAGTATTCTGGTGTACACAAGAAAGTTTATAGTGACGAGCCCACGAAAAACCAGAAGCGTTGCCGCCGGTGGTGAAACCATTCCCCTCTAAGTTACTCCGAAAATCTTATCGATACTAGTCATATTTTTTAAGTCTATGTTGAAATGTCACCTTTGTCGGAAGCAATGCTCTTAGTCATCATGTCCTCATTTTACACAGGTGCTGAAAACTAATAGCCTTGATAGATGCAAATGTGGCTCCGCAGATAAGTTTGAAAAAAAACGCGGGGCAGGCTCTGGACAAACAAGAGCACTTCTTAGCCCAGTTTTGTTGTTTTTTTTTTTTAAATAAGCCTAAGTGCAGATGTATCCTTAAATAGAAAACAAACATAAGTTTTGGAATAGCTTTGCACTTCTGAACAAACTGCTCATAATCTCAACGAGTTTGAAAGAACCTTTCAACGGAAATTCTGTGAAGATTTTCGAGCTGCCATGCATCTAGCCATTAAAAGACAATCACAGAACCAAACATGAACCTGATACCTAATGAACTCTCCCACGCCTATTTCCCCGAACTAATTCCTTCTTTATTCGTAGCAAAAAAAAAAGTCCACTGGCATTCGGTTGTCCGGGTAAAAGTTACGACCAATGGGCTTTGTTTCGCGTTAGGCCATAACACAAAACCACACATCGATTCTTTATTTACGTTTCTTTAACTGGAATAGACATACACTTCATCACGGATACATACATCCTCCAAGAGCCATTCAGTCTCGACTTCAGTACGTGTTTTCTAAAGAGGTTAACCTTAAATGTTTTTCGAATCTCGCATGTTTTGTGACGTTTCGAGACAACGGAAAATTCAAAGGCAGATATGTTCTAAATCACATCTTTCATACAATTGTTCTCCCTTAATAAAAAAGCTGCTCCCCTTCATAACGCTATGAAACAGCATGAATATATTATGTCGACCAATCCGCACTACACAAACGCATCATGTGATACAAACCTTGAGTCTAGCTTCCAGTTCCTCTAGGTCTGCACTAAGCGCTTCAGCCTCTGTCAGGTTTTCACCAATCACGTGTTTTTTCTCTTCTGTTTCGCTAGTTCTATCTTTAACCCAATGAAGAAGCTTTAAAGTAACAAAGAAGAGAGATTTCATTACCTTCAAAAACTGATAAACAATAGGCGAGAAGTTAACCCCATAGGCTATACTTTGGTCGCAAACGAATAACCACACAGATGTTCTTTTCAAAGTGCTACTGCGTCACCAAGTTGTTAAAAGTGCATCACTAAGATTACAAGGAGTAGAGTAATTAGAACTGCAGATCAAACCTTCTGTTTAAGACTATTATATTCACACATGGTTCACCTCTCGCATCTGTTGCTCATAGTCTCCGAGTTTCAACCAATGCCGTAGGCGCTCGTCCCTGTCTAGCCAAACTCTTTCCCAGGCCATTTTTCTCTCCTCTAAGTCGGCCAGAGATTCCTCGATGAGATGAGGAGGCCGATTTGGTGCACCGTTCTCCCCAAACAGGGGAGGTAACTGCATTCTGTCAACCAAGGCTTGCCCCATGGCAACCGTATCAGCGTATTCTTTGTCGATAGCCTGTCTTGTGCCAGAGTGTCGGCGAATTTCTTCCTCGATTAATTCAGCTGTGAGGTCTTCTAGGAGGTCCTCTCGCATGTATCTCTCTCTGTGCTCCTCAATTTCTTGGACAAGCTACGTGAGGTAAAAAATTGTTTCTGAAGTTTGTCAAAGTAGAGGCCAAAGGGTATTCTGTGTATGATTATAAAAAAAAAGTTGAACTGTAGATATAACCTCGGCCTCTCACTGTAAAGTTGGCTAACGTGTCGGTAACTCCTCACAATTCTTATCAGCCAGTACCTTACGTCGAGAGAAACGGGTACAACAGCTAGGTCTTAAAGCTTCAACAGAAGTCGAATGTATTTGCTATTCAGCAATTAAACCCGGCATTAAAGTTGCACTACTTCCTTAAAGACTATGATCAGTTGCTGCTATTTTACCTTCTCCGCGCTCCGATGAAACATGAGCGCCACAGACAGTCTTGCTCCTCGCTCAGCCATGGCCGATGAAAATTCACTCCAAGCGCTGTTTAACCTTTCCTCCATTTGGTAGTTTGGAGTCAATTCATAGCGACAAGTGCGGCGAAGAACTAATGAGGCCTGGAGAAATTGTCGACCATAATCATAAGTACTCTGCAAAAGATCAAAATCATCCACTTAATATTCTCGTTCGGATGAAATTGTTGTTCAGAATCTTTAAGATGTTCCCTTCACATCTTGATAGTGACTGCTCACCGCAACTATCATTCACGAAGACGTGACTTACTGACTTACGTGACTTACTGTGTCATCGTCTGACAAAATCCATGTTTCATAAACACGTCAATCCCAAATAAGTTTTAATAATGCTTTAAGCTTCCACCCGCAGAACCTATTTGAGATGTACGTTCATATCTGTCTCGTTCAAGGACTACAACGATACTCATCTCAAGCGGCATCTTACTTTAGCTGTAGTCTCAAGTTTCTCGTGTTCCTGTTGCAAAGCCTCGATATCCTCTGAGTTTCTTCCCACATCTCCCAAGTTATGTTCTGTAGCATCACGCAGTTGACTTATCCACACAGTCGCCTGATTAATTCAAATTCAGACATAAGTTGTTCTTCATGCTTATCAGATAACGAACCCCACCCCCGAAGGAAAACGTAGTTCTATTATCCCTGATTATGAAAAATGTAAGAAATCTCCTCAGTAAAAAAGCATTTATTCCTTTTTCTCAATGTCTTTGAAACCTTCCGTTACTTCTCGCTTTGACAGGAAAAATCTGAACTTCGGAAGTGGATAAAGAACAGATTATCTTTACTAGTAAGAAACGTTTCTTTTCCATTTCAAATATCCGTATGCCGTGTGATTTAATGAACAATACTTTCACTCTGACTTTCATAAATTTTTACTCTTCATCAGAACAGCGCTTTGAAAGACGCGCTTTCTTTATTTGTGATAGTGGATAGTAAGGCCCATAGGGACGATAAAAATCAATTCGTACATTTTCTAAGCTATTTCTGTATCATTCGTCGACTTTTGCTTTACCTGCTCAGCGTCTCGTTCGCTCTGTTTGAGCTGCAACAGTTGCTGCAGTTTGATTCTGCGCACATCACACAACTCATCCGTGCGTAGTTTCCGCTCTCTTAGTTCGTCTAAAGTAAGCCGCACATGCGCAATACCCTTCCCATAATCCTGAGTGACGTCATCACCCCGCATATTGGACATTGGACTTGTCATCAGTTCCTGCACGGCCAATGCATCTCGCAAGGTGTCTTCAGACGAAATGGCAACCGCTGAGTGTAAAAGAAAATATTACACCATGTGATACAACGGAATACAAGGCCAAAGGAAGGAACCCCGTTAGGGAAATATTTATAATGACATAAACACTTCACTCACCCTCAGCCTTCTCTTCCAATGTTCTGAGCATGCTCTCTGCAGTCTCATAGTCGTACATGAGAACAGAATCAGAACACAGCAGTTCAAATAAGTCATCCAAATTAACTGAGCACTGAAATAAAGATCAGAAAATGACCTCAGCTGGGCTTCTAAAGAAGCGTAAGATTAAATTGGACCAGTTTCTCACTCAGTTCCCCTGTTGGTTTTTTTTTCCCTGAACCTGGCCAATCAAAATTACGTTAGACTAGGAGGTGGAGCGTTCTAAACAGACATATGCCAATCAACTGGACAGATGACAAATTAATAATTTCTTGGTTGCAAATTCAGAAAGTTTATTATTCCATTTTGCGATGGTGACTAACAAGCAGGTTTCAAAAATTAAAGAGGGGGTTAAGTTTATAAATGAACTGTGGTGTTTGGTTGGGAGATTATAGCAAGGTAATTTGGTTTTATCAACTGAGTTGATAACGTAAATTAGCCACAATTAAGAGTTTCAAAGCTGACTTTTTGAGCGAAGAAGAAAGGTCACTGATTAGCAAGGAAAAAGTTCATCACATCATATAAAGGAATTGCAGCTCCAGACTCCAATGATTGGTGATTTGAAAATCATCTGCCATTAAAACAAATATGAGCTTTTAACTCTCCCTTTACCTCCCCTGCACTCTTGTGAAATTTAAGCGATGTCAGTATGATGTCTCTTCTCCTGTTCATCCGCAGGGCAAAGTTTCGACAACCTCTGTCCAGGAATTCCTTGCGACTTTTAATATCTCTGGAGGCATAGTGATTTTCCTGGAGCATTTTCTTGGCAAGTTCACGCACCTGAGCAAAGTGGTTTATCACTTCCTATGAGAGAGAATATTCCACAGAGTTGATGATTATTTATGATTACTAAAGTTGGCTCCTGCAGACACCTCGCTATTACAGACACCCCGCATTGCGGACAAAAGTCAGACCCCCGGCAAAACGCATAAATTAACGACTGAAACAAACTGCCATTATTACGGTAATGCGGACACTTTCATGCCCCCCCCCCCCACCCCAGCACGACATTCACTTGTGTTTTCTCTCGTTATAGTGGACATTTAAGTACTTTGTCCAAAATCCTGACTCGCGTAATATAGAGCGACATTACGGTAAAGGAAAATAAAGAAACCATTTTTCAATTGGGCACGAACATGAGAATTTCCTGCTTGCGGCCGGATCTTTTCCTGGTTCATGATGCCACGTTCGGAACTTAACGTTTACGTAGTTACATATTATTTCATATATTTAAAGATAATTTTTTTTTCTTTCGTACCCGTTATTACGGACTCTCGCTTCCCCCCCCCCCCCTCCCGAGGGTGTCCGCAATAACGAAGCCGACTGTATATGATATGGGCTTCGACTTAATGACGCGTCCTCTGATTGGTTGAGAGCTCGGACTACCCACCGGCCGATAAAGAATAACCGAGGTCATTCAAGAACCGCACCCTTTTTTTTCCTTTATCCGAAAATACGTGCAGATAAAAACGATCAAGGCTGACTGACACTACAAGGGTATGAGTTCCATTAAAGTTTTAGATTAAGTTTCCAGAGAACAGCGAAGTTTTAAACTAATTATGTGATTGTACCAAAAAAAGCGGAGCGGAGGAATCAATAAAGATTAAGAAGACAAACAAGCTCTTATCTGCGAAGAAAAAGATCGCGAGGATTTGTCGAGAAAAACCATCCGTGACATGGTAAGAAAGTAATTTTTAGCCCGTAAATATGGGAAGGTGAGAGTTTTTTGCTCTCTGCTGGTAACCTTGAGCATCAAAAACTGAAGGATAATAATTTCCAGTAAATGACTTAGTCATTGCGGGAAATTCTCAAATCTTAGCCTTGCCGTGTTGACCTCGATATCGCTCGATCAACACGTCAAGACCGAGGTTTGAGATTTCCACTAACGACCCACTCCCTCAAGCAAGTAAGACAGGCGCCTTTCCAGCATCCACAGTTCTTATGAGAGAGGGTCAGCCACCCAAATAAATACATCAATGATTAATACTTATTAAGAAAATAAAAACATCTATTATATAATTAGTCAGCCTCTTCTTATCCATGCTAATTACCAACTCATTAAATTTAGAGATGGAAGGAAAAAGTAGGGGAAATATAATATGTGATACTAATGGAAATATCTATTTTATTGCTAGGTTGAAGTGGGTTTGGTTTGATAAAAGATAAATTGATGAAAGTTACATTAAAATTATCTCTCTTACCCTAGCAGACAACTCAAATTCCTCATGCTCTTTCCTAAGGATCTCGCAAGAGATAACAGAGTCTCCAATATCATTGGAATTGGCTAAATATGACTCTCCCGGCCCGAGGACCCAGTTTGTCACCTGAATGAACATATCAAAGCAAAAATCAGTTTGACAAAGAATTACAATCAAAGAATACCTATGGCCAACTTGTGGATAAAGCAATCTAGAAATGGAACACATCTGCAAACTTGCAATTAGCAGTCTTGCAGCAAAACTTGCTACTTGTACTCCAAAAGAGTCTCGAACTTTTTTCTGTATCACTTTCTGACTTTGCTTACAGAAAGTCACAAGATATCCAGAATGATGGTGACCATCTAACTCTGCAGAATAATAAATGCATACCTCAGGTGGTCTACAAAATAATATCCTGTGTTTATTGAATTGCGTTTGCAAAAACAGATCAAATTTAGATGCTGCAATCCAAATCTTTCTTGCCTGCACAAGCCAAAAGACCTTAATTTCCATTCCTACGTCATGTTTTGCCTCACAGTCTCTCATAGTTGCATTGTAACCTATTAATCTCTTTGCCTTGGAAACTATATACCTCAGAATGCATTTTATGTGCCTGCAAGATTTTTTCACCGATTAAAATTAAAGATATGTGGCAGTGATTTCCACAAGTACTCAGAAAAGCAGATAATTATTTTTGTCTGCTATAAAAGTGAAGCCCATATGTAAGATAATTCCATTGTGATGTCATACACTCAGGCAAGTTCAGGACAAGAAATTAGCACAGTATCAGTCAACAGTGTCTACACCTTAGTGAATGAGAGAGTGACTCGTTTGCATTTTGGAGTCCCCATAAAAATGGTTTCTATGCTTTGCATATCCGCAAGGTAAAAAAAAGCCCCAAGTTTACTAAGAGAGAAAACAGCACAAAATTAAATTTTTAGTGTATACATCATTCATACAAATACAGCAGAAATTTAAAGTATTTTGATGCAGGGAGCAAGTGAAAATTGGTTCTAACAAGCAGAAGACAGAGATACATAACAAATAAGTTTTGTACACTAATCAATGGCCAGTGAAATGCCAATATATGTGATCAGTTAAAATAAACCTGTCTAAGCTGAGAACCTTCAGTTTCCAAAATAGAGGTATTCCTTTGTGTGATGCCCAACACATTAGCCCTAGTTGAGCTTCCTGAGGTATAGGTCATGGCCTTTCTTTCACTTAAATAATGCCAAAACTGCCATCAGTGTACCTTTTGATATCCTGCATCAAACTCCAGTAGATCCATACGCTGTATCAACTCTTTCCATCTCTTTTCCCACATGTCCATCAACTGGCTGCATCTCAGCTTTAGTTGAGTCACATTACCTTCCACCTGTTGACGCTCTTGGCTTGGTAAAGAAGCAGGACTACCAGTGAAATTTTGGCTTGGTGGTGTAGGAGGTTCATTAGCTTTAATTGAGCTGATAAGATGTTCTCCTCTTTGGATCAGTGGATAAGCAACATTATCTAACAATGCCCTTTTGGTTTCATGTTGACGAATCAGGCCATCTGTTTCTGCTATGTCGTTACCTAGCTGATGGGTGTCTAGGTCTTGTTCCAATTCATCAAATTTTTCATTCAAAGAGACTGACTCATCTGAAATTTGCTCAATTTCCTGAAATTAAACAACATCCAATTCTAAAAACAGGTTTGAGAGGTGTTTGCCTACAAATTTCTTATCAATCTGTCTGTTGTAATAAAAACATAATACTTGTTATTTAATGTTACATAATTTGTTATCAGACTTACCAATCTAGTATCAATCCATCTGTTATGGTTATATGATAAAGTACCACCCAGCTCTTGAGTAATTTGACTTCCCTCAGCAAACTGATGAAGTTTACTTGATGATGACAACAATGTCGTCTGTAAAACAAAGTTGATAGAGTGAGCCATGTACACTGTCCTCCAGTAGCATGCGAGACTGTTTTGAGTGAGGCCTTAAAAATTTTTACAACAAAGTAGGTTGTATTTCTTGATAGTAATCTGAAACAGCTAAGCTTGAAATACAAATTTAAACTTGACTGGATAAGGTAACACAAACTCCCACTGAACGTACTATCGCAGTTGACAGAATTGCAAAATACAGGAAATCCAAGGGAAGGTTTCCTTGATACATAAAAAAAGGTTCAGGCCAATTACCTCAAATGCAACACTAGATTGTTCCTTTCTAAGACCAGTTCCTGAGCGCCGTTTTTCCCAGAAAGCATCTGGCTTAATAATATAGACTTCATGTACCTTGTCTGGAACTGTTTCCTAGAAAACAATTAGGAAAGAACCTTCACTGACATGATAATTACTGTTTGAGACATGATCAGTCTTGTTACATAGAGCATACTGTTAAGATGAACCGGAAAACTTTTAAAATAAGTTAAGTTCAAGTTCTGATTTCTCCATTCCTCTTGATATTTACTCTCATTTATCCCCTGTTGCCACCAGTGAAAAAGGAAGTAAACTACCAATCACACTTTTAATTTTCAATTTTTGTTTCAAAATTTAAAAATAAAAAAACAATAATTTACTATATCCCAAAACTGGAAAATCAATTCCCTGCTCATCCTGTTGCAGCTCCACATACATGTGCAGCAGCAAAGTACAGGAAACTGAGCTAATACATGATAACTACTGACCTAAAGAGTTCTAATCACACTTTAAACTGAGCTAATAAATGATCATTACTAATGTGAAGGGTTCTATGCACACTGTAAAGTACACTGAGTTAATAAATGATCATTACTGAGCCGAAGAGTTCTAAGCACATTTTACACTGAGCTAACTAATGATCATTACTAACCTGAAGAGTTCTTAGAAGAGGTTTGGCAGATTTCCAAGATGAGCCCCTAAGGTCAATTATAACCATGTACATCTGTCCTTGTTTTCCATTCCTTAAAAGGAAAATTTGTTATTAGCCAGGATTTATTGTGTCACTGGTTTTAAAATAATTCTCTCCAATTCTCAAATGCATGAGCAACCAGGCTAAATTCTTGTTTCAAAAGTTGGTATCCTTAGGCCACCACACCAGCCAGTGGGAACACTTCTCAGGATAATAGTAATTACCAGTAGCAAAAAATTCAAATAAAACAAATTGCAACTGGTGTTGTTGTCTACTATCATAACCTTATCAAATAATTGAACATCTGAAACCCCCCAAAAACATTGTGAAATCTGGTTAGTTTGTCATTAATCAATTATAATATATATTGATGAAACTTGCAGTTCTAAGTGAATAATTGTATTGTGTACATAATAAATAGCGATGCTATCTGCAGGGATCATTTCATTGATATAAAAGTCAAGAATTCTTCAAAATCTATAATTAAATTCCAGCAAACAAAATAAAACTACTTTTCCAAAGAGAATTTTAAATTTTCCTTAAAAATTACCAAGTTTGATAAGAAATAAAAATCACTTCAGAGATCTGTCATTTAAAAAGATTTATGACTCAAATTTTAAATCCATTGAAACCAGTTTAATTACCGCAAAGAGTTTTTTCACATAATTAATTATTTTTTTCCAAATTCCAACCATTGGAATCTAATTTCAATGTGCAAATTAGGTTTGCTTGTTTTCCAAGTATTGCTGAAAGTAAAAGGGGTTCGTAACTGCTTGTCAGTTCACTTCTGTGGTTTTGTTTACGGAACTATCCACAAAAAGTGCATCTGTCACACGTGTGCGCTACGAGACACCAAATTTAAAATAATAACTTTGTAAAAGAATCCATCAACAACATTGAAAGTTTAAATAATTCAACATACCTTGGTGATTGAGTTAAGTAGGAGAGAGTATCTCCAAGCTGATCTACGCTCAAATTTTCAGTTTTTCCGGCTGGTATAGTCAAAATATTTCGGCCTTCCCGATCGCGCCCCCCTGGTAAGATTTAACCAACACATACAAATTAGCTCCGGCTAATCAATCGATATAAAATATAAACAGCTACTATGAAAGACAAAGTAACAAAAGACTAAATTTCCCAGGACAAACATACGGCAAGCATCGATAGTTCTAAGTTAGAGAACTGCGATGAGTTTTACAGAGTGGTAAAGGTAATGTGAAGGAATGCTTACAGATGCCTCCATCGAGTTCTCAAATCAAATATTTGTACTCCTCAAAATTCGTATTCTAGAAGAAACTTAACATTCTTCCACTTAAGGATATATTAAAAAGTTGTTTTACCTGCGGTGAAAGCAAGTTTGGCACGTAACGTAGATTCTATTTCAGAAGTTCGGATCACGCGTTGAGCTACAAAAGGACATATGTCAAACCAAAGTTATTGCAGAAATGTTCACTTGAAGTTCATGTTATTGGACGTTAAATCGATTCCTTTAGATACTCACGTCTGTACGATCTTCGTAGGTCTGGAGACGAAGCGTATTCCGGACGATATGTCCTTGTAGCGAATGACAAATCCTCAAAACCTGACTGTTGAGCCAATTCCTCCATGGCTTTCTGAGAAGCCATTTTTCCTTTGTTTATACTCCAAACGTAGCGAGAAAGCAAAGATCAAATTGCCCCGAGGGTCAACCAAATGCCAGTTGAATGTTTTTCATAACTTTTTACGATTGGTAGACACAGTCAAAGTGCGTAAACTGTCGCTTATTCCAACACTGCGTGACCACAACAGTCACCTCCTAACCTGTGTCTAATTTGTCTCTGATTGTAAAGCCCGCTCTTGACGCGGGTCGAAATTTTCTTCAAGCTCGACTAGCCAGTAACAAAAGAGTTTCGGAATTTGAGATCAATGACTGTCTTGTCCAAGTCTTTGTCGTCTTCCCTATTGAAAGGAGCGACATCAAGAGCCTGAAAGCGCTATAATTGACTTTGTTAATAACAATAGTGAAGAGTTATTTAGGAGTTCAATTATTCTTCGCATTCCGAATAATTAACGTGGAATTTTTCTATTACCTCACTCTACCCCTGTCAACCTCAATTAAAATTCACATCTGCACCAAGCCGCCTCAAATGTGATTGCAGCTTTTCAAGCAATATTATTAATGAGCATCACGAGTTAATTGACAGCGAAATCACAGGCATATATCTCAAACAGGCTAAGCACAAAACCGCCATCTGGAAAGGATTTAGAGGTCCTTCACTGTAATCAGAAAAAATATCTGCGGGGCGGGGGTTCGTCAAAGTTTGGACGTAAACACCTCTAGGGATTACTAGTGAAAGGTGATTGGCTTATTCTAAATTTAAAAGTAAATATGAAGACATTTTTTCAAATCATGAAATATTTGCCCTGGTAATACAGCGCTCGTGTGATGTACTCGTTTCGATATGCATCTTTGATCCATTTGATCCAAATCATCTTCCATTTCCAAAGACTTTGGCTGTGTGATGTACAAAGTGTTATTACCTGTTAAATCTGACACCTCTCGGATGCATATCTCATACGTAAAGCTCTTCAGTTACGTGGTGGATTAGAAATAGTCACGCAATTTAGCTTAATCGGCATTGCGTGACAACACAATAATACCTGGATAAGAAAGCTCTTAAACGGGCTGTAGTATTTAGGCATAATCATTGCGCTTAAAGTTCCTACATCATAAAATTTGGACACTATCAGGAGCCCATTAATGGCCTCCTGTTACTATTTCATAACGAGACCAAATCATTCCAACCTCCAAAGGACTCGCAAACACTCATTCAAAGACATGGTACAAGGTGTGGTACAGGAAGTGGCAAAGTGTATTCAATCAAAGAGCAAGCTTAAGAGGCGTGGCCGCGTGGGAGGGGTGGGAAGAATTATTTAACCAGCACCACAACATAGAAAAATCGCACAGAAGACCATCAATCAGGCAGTGTACTTTTCCTTGGAACTAACCGAATATATGAACCACGAAATCGCTCTTTTAGAAGGAGTAAGAGTGAATTTGAAGTTGACTTGCACACCCATCAAAAGAAGCCTCTCATTGTTTATTCAAGAAGTAAAGATATTTGTTTCAAGGCTTACATCAATTATACTGACTGATTTCAGTTCGTTTTACGCTTTAAAATTTCCTGGTTTAAGTAGGTAACATGTTATCGATAACTGATCACAAATTAAATTGAGAGCATTCTATGTTTTCTGACATCCAAGGCTATAGAGATAACCTGACATTCTGTTTAAGAAGAGGACTAATACTGTAACCTTTGATAAAACGGATCTTAACTAACTTCTGCCCGCCAATACGGCAAGTGATCACATAACACTGCTATCGGAAGGCAAGTATAACGTTCACAAACCACAATGAAAAGCTACGCGATACCGGAAACAAGTACTCTCCGTATAAGACTGAACTAGGGTGTATGAGTTAAAAACCAAGACTGAGCAATCCAATCAGGACCATTGAAAATTTTCATTCTGAAGCTCATCCGAGGTTTTATAATTTTATTTCGAGAGATATACATTCAAGTGTGCGCATGCTCTGAGTAAGATTTTGGTGCAACGAAGTCTGGACAACATTAAAAATCTCATGCCTATCTGTACTTCAAAGTCGTCCATGCTGCTTACTGATATGGGTTATGGCAAGTTAGGATAGTAATATCAAACTAAAACTTAATCAAAACACATTATATTCTGCTGATCCGACAAACGTAATTCAAGGAAATATGGCGATTAGAAATCAACCTAAAACCTTTAACCCGTGCTCTTATACTGCATGCATGATAACATTTGTAACCAATCATAGTCGTAAGAATAACGCCCCTATGCTTACCTCAAGTTTTCAAAATGTCAAAGGTAACTTAGCATTATATCATTAACATTATAGAAGTTCTAACCTTGAAACACCACGGTACATCACAAACTGACACAGGCGGTTACACTGAGAACTTTTAGAAAATGTGGAAAGAGCAAAATATCTCAGATCAAAGATTTGCGCTATACTGAAATAGTTTGGTATGCATTCTCTCTTATGTTAAAAATCACCACTGGCATTTATCCACTAATAAAACGTCTGCACTCTGACCTTAAATTATACTATTTCTGCCTTAGTGCTTTCATATTTCCAGCGTCCACATTAACTGCATCTTTTCTCCTAAATTTTATGTGTTTTTTACCTACACCCGAGGTCTTGCTAGCATGTCTCGAGTGTAACTCTGATTCCTTCCGATTTTTAACACGTGATATAACTGTTCTTATCTGCCCCGGTTGCATGATGGGTGTCACTGAAGCCACTTGAGATTCTTCAGACGCGGCTGACTGCATTGGCATAATGCTACTGACCTGTGGAAACGGTGTTTGCGGCATCATACTGTTAAATTGGGTCGTTACACTGGGTTGAAAACTGAGCCCTGTGAGTGCAGCAGGGCTAGGCCTCTCCACAGGCGTGGTTGCCCCGTTCGCTTCGGGAAGTTCTGCAGATATCATCATCGACTGTTCGGGTGGTAGGACCATATTTGGAGACATATCCAAGGCGTTCTGATTTAATGTAGTCATAGACGGATTGGAGGCAAAAGGGAGCGGCTGTGATGCCATGGATGTGAAATCGGGTCCGGGCCTCAATACTCGCTGCAGTCCAAGTGCATCGTGTTGGGGCTCTTTGAAGGGACTAGTGTCCACTCCCTCTGAGTCTTCTTGGATCTTAAAAGGGATTTTGTGAATATGTACTTTACCAGATACTTCATCGTTATTTTCATCAATCTTGTTCGTCTCCTCGACTAGAATCCCATTATCCTCCTTTGGCGTCTTACTAATATGTTTTTCCATCGAATCTCCCAACTTTCGTGCATCGATTCCATCTTGTTCATTATACATTTGTATTTCTTCATTCTCTTCATCTTCTTCATCCGCTACATACAAAATAAAACCATTTAAATAATTCTCTTAAAGACAAAGCTCAATCAAAGCTTTCTTAACTCATAATCTTGCAAACGAAGTTGAAAAACACAGCGGTATAAGATAAGCCACTATGTTGGACGAGTTATCAGGATTCGATGTTGTCCTCAGTTTAAACAAACAGTCTGTGCTGTTGTGGGTAATGATAATGTTCGATAATGGATGAAACTCGCCCGTAACTACTTACCATAATGTTTTTTCAAGTAAGGTTCTAAATCAGGGACGTCCACACCGCTGTCGCTCCGTCCTAAATGGGTGGAGTCATCTCCTATGCTATCTGATAAATACTGCATGTCAGACCCACTGTCAGATCTAGAATGACTTGCCTCTCCTTGATTGTATGGCTTGGTATTTTCTTCATCCTTGAGCAACGACGCTGAGCGATGAGACGAGTCAGACACGTGTTCTGATTCAAATTCTGACCCGGCTTCTGACTCTGTTTCGGTATCGTCTTCGTGAGGTTTTTCTTCGTACTCATTGATCTCATTATTATGCCAACGTTCCTGATGTGGCTCTTTTTCTTCGTCTTCATCGTCGTATACAACCACACGAAGTTTCGGACTCTTCCGGCTGCGCACTTTAGGCGCATGTCCGTGGATTCGAAGCCAACGTAGCTTCCTTAATAGTCCAACTTTCATGTTGTCTTCATCATTGTTTACTGCTTCTACAGGAGAGTCGTTAAAATTTCTTTGCCTGTATTCATCAGATTCGCGCTCATCTGGAACCATAAATTCTTTGATCTTTGGTCTTCGTGAGTTAATGAAATGCACAAATCGTCCCTTACCCTTGTGCTTGCGCATATTCTCTTCCTGTTCATTGTCTTCAGTCTTAAGATAATCTCTACCTTTATTACGTAGCTTTAACCTCAATGATTTTGGTTTATAGTGAAACGAAAGTGAAACTTGTTTCTTATTCCCGCGACGATTTTTATGTTTTCCTATATATTTTGCGTTATCCTTTCGAATCTTAGTTTGTTTCTTCTCATTTTTTTGTTCATCAGAAACTTTAAAATGAGCAGATACGTTCGTAGTAATGCTATATTCCGTTGCAGTCTTGAGTCGCTGTAACTGATTGGCAGTTTGATTGACAGGTCTCGCATTGATCGAGTCACCTGAAATTTTCGAAATAGTCTTAGAGGGATTAAGCATAGTCTTTTGCATATCGGCTTTCAAATCATCTTCGATATTTTTCAGCTTCAGGGCCACTGCAATTACTCTCTCATCTATGTTGCTGCTGTTTATGATGCTTTTGCTGTTGTTGGTCATGTCGTTAGTACCATAGTTGTTGTCATCGTTTTTGTTATTGATTCTGTTTATTGTTTTGTCTTGATCGCTACTCATCTTTTTACGTTCGTTCTTTACTTCACTTTTATCAGATTTTTCAAAGTTGGAATTGCTTTTCTCGTCTGGAGTTTCGATGTTATCACTGCTAATATTTTTACCCATATTCCCATTAGAACCAATTGTTTTGTCATCTGTATTTATTCCGATATTTGAGGTGCTCATGCTGTCAGTTTCCTTAGAGTTGTTTGAAATGGACTGACTCATATTTTTTATAAGGCCACTTGAAAAGTCTTTGAGTTCTTTTCTTAAATCTGCCAAAGCAGTAACTATTTTCGTCGCTGCTGCATCGCTTGGTACGTTAGTAGCGGAAGATGAAGTAAGATTGACTTTGTTGACCGGACGCGGATTAAGATTACGCGAAAAAGAAAGGAGTTGTTCTGTCTCTTCGCCTTGACTGTCATTCCTTGCAGGTTTGTCTACACTGTCAGTTTCATCACTATAACCATCCTCTTCATTTAAACTTGGTGTGGTTGTTGTATTGTTATCATAATTCTTTCTGAACTGACTGAGAGCACGAGTCAAAGCGTTTGTGCTGATTTTAACACAATCTCTCTTAACCAGTGTCCTCTTTATAAGATTGTTGACCTGTCTTCGAACCTCCTCAAACGGAAGAAAATGAACGGCTCCACTTGAATCCTTGTGCTGGAAAACGTCTACCGACCCGTCGTGGCGCCTCGGGAAAAAACGCTCGAGTGCGTTTTGAATCCGCTTCAATAACGGAATGTCACCTGGTAGTAAGAGCGAATGTGGGTTGTGACGGTGTATCATGGGTAATGAGTGATGTATCACGCGCATCCCCAACCGATGATTTCTTTCCCCACCGCAGTTTTTATAAAACTCTACTAAACTGTCCAAGACGGTCTTTCCTTTCGTCGAAAGAGTTACATTTTTTAGCTCAAGAAGAAGACCGTGGCCCCGACCAATTTTAAAATGCTGAAAGTTCATGTTCAACTTGTGCGCCGTGTGGGGATTGATTCGAATTTCGAATGTATGACTCCTGTCGCCAGGAAGACGGACTGGGGTCCATTGCAGAGTACCCTGGCCCGGTAAGCCCTGGGTCAAGTCTTTTGTTGCGAGGTTCTTATGCAGCTCTTTCATAACTTCCACCGGAACAAAAAGCATTTTTATATTCTTGCGCTCGTTGTCTTGACCCGTCACTGCTGAAAGTAAAAGAAAAAGGATTGAAAAAAGCGTCAAACTTGTCCTCGTCCCTCAAAAAGATCACATAACATTACATTCAGGGACAAATCTGTGGACGATTCAAAACGTCGAACAGGTCGCGAAAGTACTAAATTAAGTTGAATGGTAATGTCCATTCAAAAGCACAGAGCTATAAACATCTGAGCGAGTTTTTTAAAGAAAGAGAGAAATTAATACTGAGTTAACATACACGCTAGGTGTTAGTTTTGATACGTACTGTCATCTCAGAATTAGTGTTAATTATGTCATCATCGTCTTTCAATACATATTGCTGTGATGCTATGATGTGCTGGGTTATAAAGTATTAATTACAAAGGGAAGAACAGAAATGCAAAGCTTTACTCACCCATACAGAGGCAACATGCAAGAGATACCAGTAAAATTGAGGGCGCCATGTTATCTTGAATGAGTTCCCTTGACTCACTGAAAAAATACAATTGAGTAAAATTTTTAACATTCAACATTTTCAGCCAAAGTAAAGTGATAAGCAAAGCTGAATTGTGTTCGTGTTTCTAGTTTTCTTAGCGCTATTCCAGTATTTCCTAGATTTTAATGTTTATAAAATATAGTGAAAAAAAATCAATGAACTAACATCACGTAACATGACAGAAAATATGAAAAACAGCAGCAAAAAATGATCCCCTTAAACTGTCTGTAGATCAATGAAATGTGCCTTTGTTCGAACCTTAGGATATCAGTGCTAACGATGGTTTGAGCTCTTTGAGTCTCTGGACTCGGGACAAATGGAAAGGCAAAAGAGATCAAGGGCGCTCACCTAGCTTTAAGGGGAAAGAACATGGCGATGACAGTGTAACACTTACCTCCAGTACAGAAATATCAAACAAAGAGTTTTTGAAAAATCGTGCCATTTTACATGGGAAGGATTGTGAGTGCAGTGAAATTGTCACCTCTCGCTGTAATGTGAAATGAACAAGCAGATAAGGTAATTTTTCAGGTTTGGGAGGTGTGTCTTATGGTTTGACCTGTTGTTCTCTGACATTTCACAAGCTTGTCCCCGCCTTCTCAAAACGTTTTTGGTCAAAATTATAACTTTATTTAGAATAACAATAGACTATAAAAAGGTCCAGAAGTAACAAGGAGCATAAAGGAAATTAACATGATTTAAGTAGTACAATTACAGCAAGCCACCTCAAATTCTTATTTTCGGTTTACAGAAAAATTTGGAAAAAACCAAAGCGTTATAGACGAGAATTTAGCAGTAGGTATTACTATGTATTTTGTAACAGGTGTGTCCGTAGTACATAATTTTTTTATGTGCCTAAATTCTCTTTTTTCAAGGAAAGAAAAATGATCCAAACATCAAAGAGAATTACACAGTATTTATTAAAAAAGAAAAACAGGTAATTTTATTTAAAAAATTTGAATTTGTAATTGCCACTTATGATATCTTTTGATAATTTGTAGTGCCCCAAAAACATTGGTTACTTGGCCTGGGGATTACTAACTTTGTTTTTTGGCAACATCAACACATCTTCCACCAAAACGTATGCCGTCCATGTAGTTCAAAAAACTATCTAACTCGTTTTGTTTATTAAAGAATAAAAAACGTGTTTTTGAAGAGACCAAGTGTAATCCTAGAAAAACGAACACGATAATTCTTAATTGCAAACAAGTTCAGACGTTATTGACTTTGTTCGTGGCTTTTGTTATTGCTTAGCTCAGTTTTCTCGTCTTCGTAGATTTTGTTACCTTTGTTAACAAGTCATATTTTGTAAGCGAGACTTTTTCCCCTATCCGATGAAGTATTGGTGTAATACTTGTATGTAATACTTGAAAGACCGTATAAATGTCTGTCAGTTTTGATATACCTGCTTTGTAGTCTCTGCATATACACAGTCCCAAAGATTAGTGAAAAATTTTAATATTTATTTATCTTAACAAAATAGGAAACAAAATTAACAACTGTGTTTTACACGTGCTGAGTAGCTTGCCTTCTACTGACTCTTTTCGATGCTGATCATTCATTAATCTTTTTATTCGATCATGTTTATCTTCAGGAAAAATTCCTGAGCTCAACAACAGTCCTTTGTCATTTCCTAAAACGCTTGGCTGCACTCAAAGGTTTAATCTACCCAAGCAAGTAACATCAGTTTGTCATCAAGGACTGTTTGAGACCCTCCCTCAACATCTAAGTGCGTAACTATAAAACGGTTGGGTGCGTTTCCCTAAATAAGTAAAGTACATTAACGCCATATTATCTTCGATAATGAACCTTGATGTTCAGTCTCACAAGGATTAGGGATTAAAACATACAAAAATTTACATTGTAGCTGAGATACACAACTGTCAAACTAGCAATCTTTAAGATATTTTCTTTGACCTCTTTCTCTCCATCTGAGGTGAGTGATTGTTTGATGTTTTTTTTATAAAGTCTCGTTTCCAAAAGCTTCTCGTTGCAGGTCTCCAGGGGCCTGGAGACTTTATTCTGAACGTTCCAACCAACCTTGGTCTGAGAGGTGAACTCCTAAGTGGAAAAACCCGTTTACTAAAAGGAAAAACTTGTTTACTAAAATCGAAAACTGGTTTTCTGAGAGGAAATGCCTTTTTCTTCGTTTTTGTTTCCGGCTGAGAAGGTTTCGATGAATCGGAACCTAGCAAAGGTATATCCGGGTTCTTGTCGGGAAGGTTCAACTGCATCAAAGAAACCTGGTGCGGACTCACCACGCTGATTGGCTGGCCCCCGATCACTCCGTTCGGTGCCGTCACCCCAGCCCTGTGATTGGCCAGATTCTGTAACTGATACATGTACATCAAGTGATCGTTCATTGAGGCATCTTTGATTTTCTGTCGTTCTTGTTCTTCTTGTTCTGCATTGACGTTACCTGATAAAAGAAACAATTCAGCAAAACCTCATGACCTGAAATATCCGTTGAATCATCCGTTGGATTCGCAGCTAACTTTTGCAGCACTTTGACACAACTTAACGCTTGGTTGATAATACACCAAAAAAATAACTGTTGATCTTCTTAAGGTTGGCATTCATATCATCTCAGGTCCAAAGATAAGATTTGAATAATTTAAATTTTCAAGCAAATCATGGCAAGATTTTTACAGATTACGAGTTCACTTCCACAAGCGAAGACTATGACTGAACAGACTGGGGTGAAGGGCACTACTCAAGAGAGAAAAGTATTGGAGGTAATGAACCGTTTGTAAAAATTTACTTTCACCTCTTAGAAGATGAAAACCTCACGCTGATAAATTATACGAGCTTGAAGAAAATCTCAAAAAGCTTTTGACATTTACTGATTCCAAAAACTATCCTCGATTCCACTTAAATGTTATTCACACCTCCCTACAATTTCAATTTTTAATTTCTCTGGATGGAAATGGAATGCTTACCTAGCTCCTCTTGTAATATCTTCGTTTGAAGTTTCTCATCTATTTTGTTGTCTTGATCATTGAGCAAAGGATGTATTATATTATTTAGCGCCGACACAGCATCAGAAGGAGCGTCTTGACCCTCGTCTCCGGCTAGTTTATTCATTTGTGGCGTTACTCGAAATACATTACCGTTAACTGTATTGTCGTCCATAGTGAGAGAATCTTGGCCGAGAGAAGATAGGGACGAGGATTGATAATTCACACGTGGGCGAGTTAGTGTGCCATCATTCAGATCTTTTAAGAAATCTTCCATGTTCATTTTCCCTGAATTCTTTGAATAGATGTGCAAAAGACCATCGTCTGATGGCTGAAGCCTTCCAGAAAGCGCATCCTTTAGCTTTTTACTCAAATATTCTTCGAAATCACTTCTATTATTTTTTAAGAATTTTCTCAACATTCGAAGAAGATATTTCTTTAGCTTTCGTTTAAAATCACGCTTTCGCTTTTTCACTCGGTGACATCGTCTGTTATGTAGTCCAAACAGTTTGCAAACTTGTTCTTTTCTTTTTGAACTAAAATGTTTAAAGTTGTTAAGAATATCTTCCCATCTTAGTTCAAAGCCTTCTGGCTGTTCAACGTGAATTTTCGGGCTATCATTGTCCTCTCCAGAGCCATCTTTGACCTTTTTCTTAATTTTTTTGAACATTTGACAAATTTTTGTGTTGCGGTAGGCTTTGGAATCACACATTTCAGATGTTTTGTCATCATTATAATCTTCTTTTACTGGATTGTCCTCGTCATTCATGTCGTCATCATCATCATCGTCATCGTCACCTTCAACATCGTCATCATTATCGTCGTCATCATCATCAACCTTGTCCTCGTCATCCTCTTGTCCTTCAGCGATCATTCTCTGTAAAGTTTCTTCATCAACGCCTAAAATAGACTGGATCTCTTTGGCCAGGGTATCCTTGTTCGGTCCTACAACATGCTGTAATTCCTTGGCGACTTTTTTGGAGGCAATAATTTTCACATTTTTCCGTGGATAGCTGATATGGTCCGGAATGTGAACAGCCAACCATTTACCTTTGCCATTTTTAGGATGGAATTCTTTTATCTGCATGTTTCTGGTGTCAGTTCCCCGGACTGCTGAATCAGGAAATACGACAACTTTACTCGGCTCGATCTTTTCACTTGTTCTTTTCAAAGACTCTGTCACTTGCCTTGTGGGCCCTGTTCAGAAGGCAGTTGAAATTTCCATGCACGAAAAAAATGATATTAGAAGGTTTAAGGTGACACAGTTAACAGAAATCACTTTAGATGATACAGACAAAGAGTCTGAGTGACGTTTATGGTTAAGTGTAAGAGAACTTACCAAAGTAATCTTAAAAATTGAACTAAGATAAATGTTGCTAACGACTGTGCTTAATTCTTATAAAAATATTGTCATAAGAGCTTAGGGGCCAATTTGTTTACTGTTGATTGTTTAAGAGCTTCCAGTATAGCAAAAAATATTAATTAGCCGCCAACATGAGTAAAATTCCCTTTCTTCACTGTTCCAATTTTTTTGCGTTTGAAAAAAAAATATCGCTCGACCTAGCCGAGGCCTCAGTACTAAAAGAGCCGTCCACGGTGCAAGGTAATTGTTTGATGTTTAAAGAGAAAGACAGATCAAGGTCCGAAGATTAACACGAACAGTTGTGATTGTAGGAGTTTAACTGTAATGACATAACGTGTTGAGTCATTTCGTTGTAATAGTCCGTTGTAGTTGATAGTTAAATAAATTCACATTGATTCAGTTTTAGAAGATTGGGTACCCGAGGGCGCGATATGGACAGGGTTAACGTTCCATGTTTTATGACCGTTGTAGTGTTATATCGTAACTGAACGGTCTTCAGGTCGTCTAGTTAAGGAAAAATGTTGGTAAAGGCGACTTTACTCCCGCAATGACAGAATGTTTTAATGTTGCTTGAGGATTCCACTGTGTCGATAACATTAATTTACTTTGTCGCTTCAAAGCTTACAGTTTTAATGAATATCAAAAGAGACATTTTTAACAACTCCTACAGCGTTTCAATCAGTACATTACTCGGGCACCAGCTGTAAAGTAGATAGAGGTATGCACTCCCTAACTGGAGAGGTATTGAACACTTGTCTTATACGATAACTGGCTACCAAGGTGTCCACAAAAGACATTCTAACTGAATGCCTCCGTGAAAAACTCCTGACCCTGCATAATGCCGGCTCAGCTCCTTTCTGGTTTCAGTCCTTAGCACCATATCGAATTTTTTCCAAGAATTTCAAACCCTATATGCTCTTGACACCGTATTCCGGTTTTTTTTTCCCACTTATCCTGCTCCTTACAATTCCGGCGAGTTCAGATCCCGTAGCTTTTGGCCTGGGGTATTCTGGGTATTCTGTTTGTAGTAGATCAACTTCACCCGGACTCACAAGGCTGACCTGCTGCTGACCAATGGAGCCCAGTTTCTTGCTTGTGCGCGGCCAGTTGAGTAACATTTCAGGACTACCTATAGAGTTTATTCTCATCCACTGTCTCTCCATATTGTTCTCCGCCGCGGTCTTCCTTAGTTCTTGAGTTACATCCAAGTCTAAGAGTAAAGTAAACGCCTTATTTCCAGAAATTACCAGAGTGGGTGTCATTCGAACTTATTGTCGGGCATTCATTTCATGTTCCTACGCTTTTTGGGCTGAGAAAACTTCTGAGAAAAAAAAATGAAAACCCAAGAACACTTGAGAGCACTTCCGTTTGCCTATAAAGATGAAATTCTTTCTTTGACAAAGTGCATGTAAATATTGAGAAACAGGTGGAGATGAAGGTAATATTCAGATGCTTTCTTTTATTTTTATCGGTTGATTTTAGCTGCACCTGCCTTTAACCATCGATTTTTTTCAAGAATAGTTGAATTAAGGTACGATACATAAATATTACCTTCATCATTGTTAAAGGCTTGTTTGGCCGCTTTCCTTAATAACTGGTCGTCCTCTAATTGTATCCTAATGTCTTCAGACAGTTTATTGGGTCCACCGCTCGGTAACACAAGCAGACCCGTTTCTCTACTCTTAGAAGTAGGTTGAATCAATCCCATCTTTCCTATTTGCAGGCCATTTTCCTTGAAATGATGGCGATGCCTGCCAAGTCGCTTGTGACGAGGTAGGAGAGCGTTTTCTGCAGGGGGCTGCCGGCTTCGAAGAACGTAAAACGTCTTTGAAATGTGCCGACGTAAGCCGGGAGTTTCCGTGAAACCCTCGTTCGACAAAGCATCATGGTCGACTAACGCGTTGTTTTCTTTGAACGGCTTCAGACTCATGTCACTTGTAGTTTCCTGATCCACGTCATTATGGAAGTCCGGGATGTATCCTTGTAATTCTTGACGAGCTGGCCACGGGTAGGTCCTTTCTGCATCCTTATTTGATCTAATCTGTTCATCATATTCGTTTCTCCCTGACATCTGGTCAGCAGACGGCACAGGAGACACCGGAACGGTATAGGAGATACTCATCCGAGATTCAGCTTTCACCGACGCCTCAGGACTCTTTATCTTCTTTTCGATGTCGTTGCCTTTGTGAGTCCACACGAAAATAAACTTAATAATGCAACTGACATGCTTAACACGTTTTTTTTTTCATCGACGGAAAACGAAGTGCAACATTTTATTCTCGTCAAAAACGGAGCAGCGAAAATATATTCTGAGAAGCACATTCATGGATCAAAAGTGAGCGATGAATTTGAAGTGCACTTTAAAATCAAACGGGTTAGCCACGTGCATGTGCCTTGATTCAAATTTGATTATTTTTTCAAAAAAAAAATGAAAAAGGAATTGACCAATTAATATCAAGGGCTTATTGACAAGAGTGTGCCGAACTCCTTCAAAACTAGTCGGTATCTGTGCCAAAGATAAAGTTTAGGAAAGACCAGCTAGACTCCAGGATATTACAAAAAAACTCCCCGACTATCTGGCAATATATTCCACTCGTTGTAATTTAGTTCTTCCGTCAAATGCTATGTGAATGCAGCTGTCTGCAAAAAGAAAACTGCCAACAAACCTCTAAATGAACGAAAATGAAGGAAACAACCGACGGCCGGTAATGAAAATGGTGAGAGCGACAGATATGTAAGTAACGGTTGAAAGCCCGAAAAAAGCTGTTGATGGGGTTTAGGGTTTGTAGATCACACAATTGTTGAAGATTATTTTGACACTCGTGAGTAAATGTAGTTCAAAGCTCATTACCATAAATCCCACCTGGTGAAGGTATTACTATACGAAGCCAGTTTCATTGGTATATTCGAAATTTTACGCAAAAAAACATATTTCAAAGAAGAAATACATTTCAAAATGCAGTAGGTAAGCTGGCCGAAATAGCAATGCAGATATAATCATGCCTAGACTAAATGCCTCAAATGAGGCATTTGACGGATCATAAAATTAAAATACGAGCCGATAATTCTTTTTGTTCGAAATAGGAGATTTGTTTCAATAATTACAAGTGTCACAAATGGTTTGGTGTGATTGATTGTTGTTTTCAGTAAAATGCCTGTCATTGTAATCGTTGTCACGTCTATGTTCACGTGAGTTAAATGTCATGTTGCAAATCGTTTTCCGTTTACTGAGAAGTCAAGGAAGTCGTGTCCAAGTAAAATAGAGGAAGACAGAAGACTGAGTAAAATAGTAGAATAGCCAAACCACGCGGCCTTTAAGGATATTATATCATAAAGGTCACATCTCGCTTCTCACACATTAACAAACAACTAACCAATTTTCTCCACCAGTTTGCTTGCACGATCTTCAGCGAGGTCTGCTCCAGAAGCTAGCTCTTCTACCTTCCTCCCTTGGTTTTCAATTGCTGTGTTTGTGTCATCGGCAATTTTTTCAACTAAATTAGCTGTAGTAACGAAGAGTCAAAATTAAGGAAGGAAAAAGATGGAGACTTTTTAAATATATCATAATAAACAGTTTTCTTCTACGATAACAACAGGTTCGATGGCCAATTTGTTCAATCATTTAAAAGAGAAGGAAAACTAATACCTGGTCTGGCGCACACCACCTAAAAAGCTGACTGTTGTACAAGCTGTACAGTACTTTCTCTACACAAACACGTAAGTTCATTGATTACACTTTCCTGCATTTTATACCTTTCTGATCTAGTTTCTTCTCGGCGGCATCTCCCACAGCAGCCATCTTTTCACTGGCTTTTTCAAATTTATTTTCCTCCTCCTTGGCATCAACAAGTTTTCCTTTGTTATCAATCGCTTTCTCCATGGCTTCGCTTTCCTCTTCAACTTTTTTGTTTTGTTGTTCAATAGCTTTGGCCATGTTGTCCGCTTTATTTTCTACTTCATCAGCTTTAAAAAGAAAAGAAGTTTTAATAACGTTATGTTAAATCGTAAAATCTCAAACAAGGTAAATCAGATGCCTAAGTCAGGGTAGAAAAACTGAAAGACTCCGCTCTCTCCACTCACCAGTATACTGTATCTGTGTTCAAAGGGAAGGTTTTAGCGACAGATTACGTTGATTTATTTGAAGATTTTTATGAACTTTTTTCATTTGCTTGATGGGCTCACGAAAGCCGCGCGTTGTAAGTTGCGTTATAGGTTGTAAGTGCCGGGAAAACCACGTAAATGTTTTCTTTCTTTTCTGTGCAAACATGAAAGCTTTCCCTCTACAAACTGAACTGCGTTTGTGGGAACTTTGCGGCCAATTGCTGAAATTCTGATATAAGTGCAACCCAGAGTTTTTGCTTTAAAGAAATACCAATAAAATTCATACCATTCAAATCAAAGAATATCGATTTTAAACGTTAATCTTAAACGAAGCAAAATAATATGTAGGCACCCCTTGCTACAAATCAAAGCTGAATAAAAGCATTACTACAAACCTGAAAAGCACAATGATATGCCAAATTATATTTAATAAGATTTTAGCATCCTTTCTTTGTTATGCCGCAGACTTATAATTAAAAACAGTGTATATTCATCATCGAGAGGCGCGTGACAATCACAGCTTGCCAATCAAAGACCACTGAACTCCACCCGCCGTTCTATGGCTACAATAAACACCCTGCTATCAAGTCAGGATTTACTCAGACAGGTTGTGTTCAGAAAAACCACTAAATGGCAAAGTTGCAAGACGTTCTCGTGAATTTAAGCGACAAGCACGAAACCCTAAATTCAGATGATTCACTGCCTCTGTTATTCTACGCTGGATCTTAAAAATAAAATTAGAGCTGAAAGAAGAAAATCGTTTCAAAAGCTGAAACCTTTCGCGCTAATCTAAATTTTGTCCTCTAAAACGTCCTCGCTTCACGAGGAAGCCCTTTTACTAAAGTAAATAGGTTTAAAAGAAAGTTCACAGAGATAATCCGCGACAGATACGAATCGACAGCGAAAACATTACCTGACATTTCCATCCACAGAACAACTGATACAAGTAGTAAACCCAAAAATCTGGCCATAGTTAACTTTGTTGATACAGCAGCCACAGGCAGTTGCTCTTCTTTGATTTTAAGTATGTCAAATGTCTATTTTTTGCCTTATTTCGCGACTGTTTACCCGCCCATCTGGGAGGGGAAACCTTCATAAGAAGTACGCCATCTATTATGAGGGCCAAGGAAAGTTTTGCTTGTCAGCGAAGGAAGCTGCAATTGGTTAAGAACCAGCTAGATGTTAATTATTCATAATGCCAATACTGCGCTCTAAATGTGACCTAATCCAGGTGTCAGTTTACCTTATGCGGAGACAAAAGGGGAAAATTTAAAAAACCAACCCAGGTGCGGTGGTTATTTAAGACTCGTTTAGTTTATATAAATAAAAAAAGTGAGAAATTTTGAAGGAAATGACCAAATAATCGCCGTAGACCGTACCATGTCTTAATAAGTAAAAACTCCGGTTTCAGAAAGCACAGAGTGATTGAGAAGACGTCTGGTGCGATGTTGCTTCCGTGAAGAAAGATGTCTAAGTCAATTATCTCATCATAGTCATTAGAGGCAGCCGGGTACCATGTTTAAAGACCGAATTCATCAGGAGAAAGCGTTATTTCTCGCATGTTCTAAGGGAGGAAGCTAGATAACGATAACGCTACATGTGCTCTCGAAACGTGACGTATTTCCTTCAGTAACGTGGCCTCTGATTGAAATATTTCTTTTACTGAAAAAGTAAACGTCCATGGTAGCCTTCGTAATATCAGCAACAATCTAACAACGAATCAGCCCACAGATTGGTAAAACCATTGTTGCAGGTGAATGAAACGTGATAATTAATTTTCTGAAACACAGAGTAGTTAAGCAATCTGATGTACCTTAGGTTTACATTAATGAAGAATGTTACCTCCTGCTTCAACAAATTATCATATTACTGGTCACAAGCAAGAACAGAGTATCCTTTTGAAAAAGGGGCCCAAAAAATATAAAATGCCCTCCAATACGCTCGAGGAATCGGTGATATAAAGTATGATATGCTCATACATCTTATTATGATGTATGATTACAATACAAATATTATACAAACAAAATACAAACAAAGAGTGAAAATACCAAGCAATTCTACACACCAAAGGTCTAAAAAGTTCTTTATCCAACTGCTTCACATCTGCTCATTTCTCATAAGGCAGGAGAAGCAAAGAAGGAAGAGAAGCGTGAGCGCGCAACCGACCGGTTAAACAGGTTTTATTAAAATGCTAATGTACAGTACAAGTACAATATCGCAAGATGTTTGTACCCTATTCACGCGTTATTGGTACTCTTTGTTATCCAACTCTACTTTAAGCAGTTGGATCATAAACCCCAGATTTAGCTGGGGTATTGTTAGTCATGTGATACTTTGAAACCAATCACGCGCATAAGCGAAACTTTTGAAAAATAATTGATGGATTAAAACGCTTGCTAATTGTTTGCAAAGGTATGCTATTGTGAAACTAATAAAGCTTGGTTTCTCATGACAAAAATTCGTAGAGTTAACCATACATACAACTGCTTTTACGCTGGTGATCTACCCCTTTCAAACGTAACACGAATTGCTTAAAGCATAACAACATAACATGATGTGAAATTAAAATATCGAGCACGGTATACTCCTACACCACACTTAACGTTTACAATTAACGTAATTAAGAAAAGGGGGAAAAACTTTAATTGTGAGAGATTGCACCTTGAACCAAACAGAGCATACTGCAGAAGAGGGATGAACATTGACATTGACGACTTGGTCAAAAACTACATTTTTTCACATTCACGTTCCATTGTTGATACTCTGTTTCAAATCGGTTGCACAAAGGTTGCGCTGGCTCGCATTGCTTTACGGATAGTGAATAGTAGATTCAGCTTTGGGTTTTGTTACTGGGCTGCGATGTGTACATATTTCATACTACATACATTGTAAATTATTTGGTGATAAATAAGATTTTTCATTACATCTCGAGACGTTTATCGGATTTTCCTTGGCAAAGAAATTGGATCACCGTTAGATTATCTGGAATTAGCAGGTCTTCTGATCTTACTTTTGGTATCGTACACCTGAAACTGTTTTGGAGCTATGATGTCTATTATCTTCAAGTGCTTTGAATCCTTTGTGTGAGAAAGTTTAACTTGCACTGGACCTTTCGATTTGATGAGTTTTCCTTTTCCTTGTATGATCTCTCCGTTTTCTATTTTACTTCGCAATTGAGAGGAGTCCTCCAATGGTTCACCGTTCAGTCGGATAAGCACTTTACCAAGCCCAACTCGAAAGTGACGAGATTTTCCAGGAATGGTGTCTTTTGAAGCTATAGCTGGTGTAAAGTTTGGTTCCATTGCTACCTTGTTTTCATAAAACTGAGCTTCAGCAGGGCTCATCTGAGAGATTTTTAAGTCTGACTTAGCTTTGAGAATGTTTGGAGAGGGTTTTTGGTTCTCCACAGGTTTAGGTAAGATATTCTCTTTGAGGGCAGAGGAAGGAGACATCAACTGATACCTTGAAAATGCTTGAGCAGCCATAGGATTTGACGTTTCCGTATTAAGAGGGAGAGGAAATTTGGGAAAAGGGCGACTTGACGCCATAAAACGAGCCATTGGATTATAATTGGATGGTCCCATTCTTGCTTGTGGCGATAAGCCTCGGGGAGGTTCTGGGTCTTCGTCTTCGTCGTCGTCGTCGTCGTCGTCGTCGTCGTTGTTTTCTTCAGTAGGTTCAGGATCTGGACCACGTTCGTCCCCTGTATCTTTTGACCCATAAATTTTGTCAGTGGTGTAGTTAGACGTCTCCTCGTCACCTTCATCTGCGTCTTCGGAATCTTTCTCTGAAAGGTTCTCTTGAGCCCCGTCATCATCACCTTCGTCTGGACTGGGGTCGTAACCTTTGTCGTAGTATCTGCTATATTGGTGTCTGTCATCATCTTCCTCATCCTCATCACCCTCGGTTCTGTCATCATGGGACCTGTTCTCGTCCTGTCCTTCCGTGTCACGATCCAAGACCTCACTGCGTTGGCGTCCGTCTTCGTCTACCCACCGATGGGCTGGGCCGATCTCTCGTTGACCTACTGGAGAAACAATAGCAGAAGGCACTTGCATTTCACTTGGAATCATTGGTTGTTGAGGTTGGTCCAAATGTGGAAAGCTGGTCTGGGGAATTTGCATTTGTGGCTGAGCCTGAAGAGAGTAAAGCGATCGTACATCGGGCTGCTGATTGTTAAACAAAATCTGTTCTTCCGGCTCCGATGGTAGAATATACGACGGGTTGACAGACGGCGTTTGGACTTGAGGAACCTGAAAGGCCGGCTCCAAAACGTTACGAAAATTTGCCGTTGGCGTTGAAGGCGAATATTCGATGGGAGCAGATCCTAGCTGAGACATAGAAGAGGGAAATGTTCCCTGAGTGGTGAAGGGAACAACCGTGGGACTTGTACCTGTATAACCACTATAGATTGGCAGCAAAACCATATTCGGTCGTTCACCAAATGATACCGATTTCGGGTTCACGGGTAGAAACTGTTGCTGCATTATCTCCTCCGATTTCCGTATTTGAGAAGGTCGAGAAAACAATAAAGAATCTCGTCTTTTAAAATTTGGGAAAAATTCGTCGATGGAGTGACCAGCACCTCTAAACAGGGGGCCAGAGAAATCATCTTGGGAGAACGACACAACATTTGGAGGAAGAAAATCATCATGATAAATCGAATGATGCATTCTGCGCGATTCATGCTCTACAGAAGGCGATCCAATAGAACCGTAAAGTCTCAAATCTTTATCTTGCAATATCTTTTCGTCATAATCTTTATCATTAGTTTCATCGTTATCATCTAGAGAAACAATGTGAAGTCCGGATCTGTGATGTCCTCTGAAATGCGATAAATGTCTGTCATTACCATGTGCTCTGACATTGGGATGTCCCACTTTCACCACTTTTTCTTCCTGATCTCCTTCGTCGCTGACTGAGTTAGTGTTTTTACTATCACCATTTTCGGACACAACCTCGTAAGCATCGCTTTTCTTCTGATTCTCTTGGATTTCAGGTGGTCCATTGTATTTCTTAACAGATTGCCCCTTCAGTACAGGTCCTTGATAAACTGAGGAATCGTCATAATTATATGTAGTTGGACTTCCTTTGAAGACATTGCCCTCGGCGGTCAAACTTTTTCCATGTTTTTCTATGTTTGCCATAATATCTTCTTCCCGGTTCCTCTTGTGTGTTAGGTCATCTCGGAGAAATATAATTTCCTGCCGTTTGCGGGATTTTTTGTCTGCAATGTTTTTGTGGCTATGGACTGTTCTTGTACGTGGTGGTGCATCCTGTAAGGCAGTTGCTAGAGTGAGCAGACCAAATAAAAATTAGCCACATAGTACAACATTGCAAGCCAATTCAGTAAACATCAAGCTCACAAAAATGGCCAGACACCTCGATGGCCAGCGTGTTTTCATTCTAATCTCCCCGTTGAAGCCTCGCGTATTTGCTCAATTGTAATAATTAACAACCACTGCACTCTTTCAACAAATACCGAGTTTTTCATCCAATTCTATCCATAGCTGTTATTATTTCTTGATGTTGGTGGTTAAGCGAGATCGCTGACCCTAAATGTCAACAATTTAGCGCTCGTCACGCCCACTTCAGAGTTTTGTTTGTATTAAGTGCTATGACTTGAGGAACAAATGAGGAGCCAATTGGTTCCGAAAGCAAGCGAGTAATTTCCTTCCAAGCATATCAGGTAAATATTGTCAAGTTGCTGTTAAGTTTGAGGTAAATGAACAAAATGCCATCATGCAATGGAAGTTATTAATAGAAATAATTTCCTTTGCCATTCAACCTGGTTAAGGCAACGATTCGCATATGATACTGCCTTTTAGTATAAATACTTATTTTCCCCTTAATTTGAGCGAGATGGCAGAATAAAATTTCTCCTATCAAAAAAATAAATTTATAAACTGAGTAATTGGAGCCCGTCTGCGTGTTGTGTCTGAAACGGCAGGCACAAGCAACTCTTAAATAATTTTCCGTGACGATGGCATTCAAGATTCACAACACAGACCTGTTAGGGCTGCCAAAAGAATAAACAATCCGCCAGTCCATCGGGTTCTGGACACCATTACTGCTCATGGTTATTACTTGCCATTGTTAGTTCAAAGCATTTCGAACATTTAGTTCTTCTATGGGACGGAGAAGGCCAACACTCAATAGATGTAAATGATGTAATTCGAAATGATCACGTGACCACGTTCCATAGAAAATGACCGTAAAAGCGGCAACGACATGGTAGCTCTTGTTGGTCCCTGTTGTAAATAAAGCTTGAATTAACGTTTAAAATTAGCGTTTCGCAGAAGGAAAAATATGCAAAATAATTTTATAGAACAAGCGGATCCAACAAATACCATAGTTTTTATGTACTTAATGGTAAGAATAATGTTAAGATTAGCAGAGATATTTATTTTAACCCATCATGGCATATACCATTAAATATCATTGGTCAAAATGTTTTCTAAGAGGGGAATTGTTTTACATGGAAGCAAATAATTCCTGTAGCCAAACGAGTTAAGAAGCGAAACGAGGCACCTGCTTCCTTTCCACAGAGCCTCCCCGAATTTACGCACTGATGTCATTAGTAAAAAAAATACCCGACCATTTTTTTTAATGAGTGGCAATGATTCTTCAGAGAGCTAATAAAGGGTTTAAAAGTAAAGCCATAAACACAAAAAGCTATCAATAACCACAACAAACCTGCCCAGTCGAAACAAAATATATCATGTGACGTCATAAAGGTTTTAATATTAATGTTTCACGGTAAAAATGTTCAAGACACCCGTTGAAAATACCGGGTTGCTTAACTTAATAAATGCAACCCCTCGGTTAACGATATTTTCCTATACGATGCATTACCTGTTATTGGTGTTACTACTTCAACGATTAACTGTCCCAATATATTCCAGACATGGTAAGTAGGCTAAACTGTGAAATATATTGCTGTTTGATAATGTTAAGTACGTCTAACAACATTTCAGTAATCACGTTATTCCTTAAACCCTCAAGGTGTACTGGCTCTTTCGGTTTTCCATATGTTAAACATTGAATTTGTACATGTTTTTTTCCTTTAAGTAAAAAAAATCTGTCGGATTTCCATGTCATCAGTCCCCTTTGTGAAAAGTAAATATGCAAAAAGTATTGAAGGGGTCAACACGTCCTTAGTGTCGCTCCCAATGCAAGGTGATACAAAACGAAAACAAATTGATCAGAATTAAGAAATGTACGAAGTGTGGGCGTGTTTGTAATTTAAGGGGCGTAATGGTCTCATAATAAATATTTTCTGGTCTGCCTCTGTCTATAAGGTGGATGTAGTATTGTGTAAGAAACTTTGGAAACAAATTATGGCAACTTCATTGTTACCGATGGAAATGACACAATCTGTGATTTTCGATTTCAGCCGGCGACGTTTCTATGTGACACGACAGTTATTTATATGAGGAAAGATTATTCGAGTTCCACGTTAAACAAAAAAAATTCTCACGAATAAGCCAATCATGACTAAACTTAAAAGCTCATTTTTACGAATTATTCAGCAACCGAAATGACTGAGAACATTAAGTATGACTAAAGCATGCTGACAACGTATCATAACATTCTGGATACCTCCCTAGTAATCGAATCGGTTCAAAATAAAGAAAAGTTTGGTGGTTTGTATCTTAGATTGTACAAATGTTTTTGTACCTATCAGACGGCAGCAAAACAGAAGGACACAGTTTGCCTAAGAGAGTCCATGTCGCTAAGAAGGAGGAACTCCTTGGTGAGGATACCAACAGAATTGATCGAGCAGAGTACAGCTTACAGAACTTGGTCAGTCCAGAGAGATATGAAGCCAATAAATTCTTCAACAAGCCTCCTTCCAAAGAGATAGGTGGCCTCAGAGTGGACACCATGTCACCAGCCCAGGTTTCGTTTATCCAAAGCAGTACCCAGTGGCACAAGTATTATAAGCCGATGTCTTCCTCGTCTTATCCATCCACCATTTATCCCGAGGATCCTGTCCTGTTCCCGGGAGTAAAGGCTTATAAGGGGCAAAAAACCAGCGAAAGGGATGGCTATAATGAGGGAATTTCTGATTTAGTGAACGAAGGTGCGACAAGGCAGCACCATATGACCAACGAATGGGGCACGAATTCGTATGGCTCTTATGGTGACATGGCCGGAGGAGATCAACGTCAAAATGATTACGAGAATACTCCATTTACCGACAAAAGCTGGTGGAATCCAAAAACAGAGGCAAAGAACGCCAATGGTTACGAAAGTTTAGATGGCAAAGCTGTTGCTGTTCCTGAACCTAGAAATACTCAAGATGATCTTCTTAACTCAGAGAGTCGTTTTATTGGCAGATCACACGAATTACTTGACGGAGGTGACATGGGAAGCATAAGACACCACTCTAACTTTCTGGGTGGCCAAAAACTCGGTCTCTTAAATAAACTAGAATCTTTAAAGGAAAATGGTGTTATACCTCAGGAGGAGGAGGGAAAAGGTTTTCTTTAATGGCAATCAGAAGTTTCTCACCCAGAGTGGTGTTGCGAGTCCACCCTTAGACACGCCTGCAGGACCCTCAGAAGGCCTTGGTACGGCGCTTTGCCGAGGAGCTGCTTCAGAAAAATAAAGGGAAATTTAAGGACGAAGGGGAATCAACCAACATTATAGAAGGAATAGGTGAAGCTGCTTCAGTGCTTAGGACAGGACAGAGAGATTTTGATGACGCAAGTTTGCTTTCTAAGCCGCTGCTAGATGAGAAGGCCACCCAGCGGACTACCATGTACCACAACAATGATTTTGACAGCGACACAGGGCACTTGGTATTAATCCGAAGTCATCAAGTGAAAGAAAATGATGCGAGAAGAAAATACGCGGGAAATTCGACAAAGTAGTCAAGCAAAAGCAACTCGTTACTAGCAGATCTAATAGAGTAAAAACAGATGTCGCAGGGCAAAGAGAAAGTCATAAACTGAACTCACAGCAAGCAAAGACCGCAGCTAGCATGAAATCTCTTAAATCACGCAAAGAAAAACCATGTAAGCGTTGCAATAGGGCCTTGCTGATGAAAAATCTTTCTTGAACAGGAAATATTCACCGGCTGCACAAAGGCGGACAAAGTGTTCGCATTAGCGGTACTGTAGAATTGGAGACTGCAAAAGAACCAGTCATTCTCGTTTCTTTTGTGTATAGTCAAACGTTATTAATCATCAAATGCTCGAGTGTAGACTGTGAAACAAAGCGCTAACCTGTGTAACAGAGGCAAAATGATACGGAAAAGAACTTCTTAACTTCGTGATTAATGCTCAAGCGTCTTGTAACGATATTGTTGTTTAAAGCTTTGTCACAGTCAGTAGAAACACAAATATTTTAGGATTCTTTGCGGATCTTTGTCAATGAAGGGCGCGTTTAACAGGCGTGATGTACAAAAATTGTTATTTTCTAATCTTGGACATCGGTTTGGAAAGCGTTCGGTGACTAAATTTTTGTAGCAAAATCGATATTGTGTGCATGTAGACATCTAGCGATACCATTAGGAGTAATATTCTTTCCAATAAAAATGATTTTTTTTCTAAAAAGGAACCTTAAAAAACCAGTCGGGCGTGTGACAGGTGGATAACTGGTTAATATCTTTCCTGACGTCCCGGTTATAGATAACTTATATGTAAAGCATTGCAATGATTGACGACAATGTTTTTGTTTCTGGCGTCATTTTGTCTTTGCTTGAATCCAGGTAAGTTTCGTTTATTTGTGGATCTCAGACATGTGAAAACAAAAGGTAACATATGCCAACCTAACAGTCACATTTAGTTGATTTAAAGACGGCAATTTTTAACCCAAACGTGAGGTTAAACTTTTATGAGCAATGTGCAATGTCCTTGGTTGTTAAATCACAGCAAAAACTATAATTTTTAAAAGGCGTGATAACATGCCATAAAAATCATACGTGAAACTGTATACGAGCTGCGGAGAATGAGCGAGCTGAGTTTTCAAAGTTTTTGAAGAGAGGATTTCCCGAATATCGAAATCTGTGATCCATGATGGTAAAACTGAATTTGCTTCGCGACGAGCTACAGGTTATTAATTAATTAGTCAGCCAAATCTCTTGTGGTGGAGGTCAGTTTAAGTGCCATCGGACGTAAAGACCAATAAACTTAATTTTTTTTATCAAAGTTGATTCCCGTTCAACTGAGTACGAAATGGGAGATCCCTTTTATGTGCCACTTCCGTTAGCGCTTCCGGGGGGACGTGGCGTGAACTATTTATCCCATCAAACCGAAACTTTTGGTGACGAACTGAGCTCGCGGATCAGTGAGCAAAGCAGAGAGGTGGCCAACTTAGGAGATGAAATACAACGAGACACAACTCAACAAAGTCAACAGATTGAAGACATTGGAAGAGAGGTGGACGCAGATGAGTCTATACCATTCCCTGCAAGCCATGCAGGTGATGAGTTCCCGGATGTCGACGAGGACGACGGAGAGGGAAATGGGTACAATAGTTGGCCAACGGAAGAAAGGTAGCGACTGAAACCTTTGTTTCCAAATCAGGCGATCAGGAAAGGCTAAACGCGTGTTGTGACGGAGGGATACTATATATGAATTCTAATGCCAGTTATATAGATGAAGGCTCGGCTTTGCTAAAATATCAAGGCTACTTACATCGTATTAGGAACATAGTAATGACAGACTATGAGTGGGAAAGCCAAACGGTACAATGACTGATTCTTGGTCATAATCAGTATAATCATTATAAGATCAAATAATAATAGGAAAAATAAATTTAAAAAACTGTGCTACTTGAAAAGCCTGATGTTGACTACACTTTGAAGAAATAAGAATATTGATGATGGATTGAAGTCTACAAAAGTCACTTCAGTTGTGCTCACTTGTCTTTTTTCCTGCTCGATTCCTCCGCTTAGTAGTCTGTCTAGAACACTACATACTGACTCATAACCCTACAGATTAATAGATTAATAGATTGACTCTTTTTTTGCAACAAACCTACATTTAAATGTACTAAAATTCTCAGAATTTCTTTTAACACAAACAGTAGCAAAGTATATTTGTAAGCAGAATTAGACATTGAACGAAAGGGGTTACCCTGAAAAACTACAATATCTCTGAGCGAGACGACTATTTAATGTTCCATCGACCTTTTGAAACGTGCAAGACAAGTTTCGGCGAAAAGAACATTAAGGCGGACATGCGAGGTTTGCCAAAGACTAACCCCAAGTGACTGTCTTCTTAGCTGAGTATGATAAACAAGTAGGTCACTTTATCACTCTCAGAGCCAATGTAAGCCGGGATACTTTTCTTTGTTAAGTGCGTCCTACAAAAGAAGGTCAAAGCAAAGTCAATATTGTCACTGGTGGCCATACTCATGCTAACGACCTGTTTAAAAACATTGTCCTGTTTGATTTTTTAAGGAACGGATGTTTACAGACAAAAAGCTGTAACCAGAATAAAAGATGTTAAGAAAGGAAAAAGAAACAAAAAAGTAAGGAAAATGGAAATATTTTTTCCTAATTATTAGCAAGGCAATGTCTCGTGTTTCTGCCGTCGAGGCGGCTCTAGCTCAAGTCATGCGGGGAAAACCACCGGTCATAACTGGTACAAGCCGGTGTCTCTTGAAAAGTTTTATCACTTTTTCTTTCTCTCGGGGGAAGAACCGCTCAAGGCTTGCCCCAAATTTTCCATTTAACAAAGTAATCCACAATTTTAGTACCGCCTAGCTATTTTCCTGTCCTTCTATCACTGAGGTAATTCATGAAATCAAGGATCAGATAATTTTTCGTGTCCAAATTTGGCAGTCTCTGTCAGGGTCCATAATTTGTCGTATCGCCAGCCTGGCCAGTCGTGAAAGATAATGGAGGAATATCGAATGAAATGTTTAGTCTAGTAACTACTTGCAAATGGTAAGTTAATTTTAAATTTGTATGAATGGTTCGCGGAAATATTTGCAATCGTAACTTTTTTTGACAAATGATTTCGATTAAAAGACCTAGTTAGTGATTACTAATTACGAAATATACAGCACAAGAAAAATGTCATAATTATCAACAGAGTATTACTTTACGGTTTTAAAAGCGGTTTAACTCCAAATCTCTTTTACCTCAATCTTAAGTAAATTAACTCTTATACTATTTTACAACCGAACAACTGATGGAAAAATTACTTCTGGTTCTTCTTCATTGATGATACATATAACCCTGAGTTTCCGTTGTAAATAACTGCCAAAATGAAGCGAATCTCAAACCTAGTGATATTGTCTTCTAGATGCACGTTTGTTTCAGAATTTGGCCTGTTTTTATTTTAAACGCTTATTTGTGCATATTTTGAAGAATGCAAAAGAGAAACGGTTCGCAAAGTAACAGAACACGTTTGAAAATAGTGTTGAACCATTCGCTCAGTTGGAAACAGGTATGATCAAGGTGTGATTTGGTGTAAAGCCCGTGCGGAAAATGTCAAGGACCAAAACGCCACGAGGTTAGAACAGTGTTTAGTCGGAGAATTACAAATGACCATCGTTGTTTTTCTCTTTGGCATTGTCTAGGGTTTTATTTCCGGTATTTTACACGACTAAGTTCACTTCTCATTTACTAAAACATGCTCCATATCAACAGAATTGCTTACAAGTTGCTAGTTCTTTTAACAGTTTGTCAATCCTAAACTGGAATGCGACTTACTCAGTGTAGTTACAAATCCTGAAAATGATCACCAGTTAAACTTGTACTTGTTGACACAATATAGAGAAAACCTGCAGCCGTTGTTAGCACCCGGAAGGTGGCAGGCTTATAGCTAGCAGTATATATAACTTTAAGATATGAATGAGCTGGGTAAACTCGAAAACATTTGTTTGTATTATTTATACAGACGGTAAATTCCTAGTTATTTTTCCAGGACAAAAGCCATGTGAAAAGACTAGAAGAAATCAAAGCCTGTAATGAATAATTTACTGGCCTTATTGTCCATTTTACTGGTGGAATGGCCTTTAACAAGATCAGGTAATAACAGAGGGTTTCTTCTGGGGAATTAACCAAAATATTTTTTTCGTTATACTTAATTTTACTTCTGTTTGATTTTTGTTTGTTTGTTTTTTGTAAGCGAACAGGAAAAAATAAACAAAATGGCCCTGAAAACACTCAGCAAGAGGAAACAACCAACAACTTTTGCAGTCAGTTTCAGTGGCCAGATGATTTTTGTAAATCTTTAAGCCTCAAAATTGTGAAAAAACCTTACGAGTAAATGTTTAATTATTGTAGCGCTTTTTCAAGTTCCTAAAGGATCATTCAGAAGTAGAACACACCACCAAACTCTAAGGGACAAAAAACTATCGGAGACAAACCCATATTATTTTTATGCACCAAGAACTAATGCGAGGAACAACGACTGGAGTGATCAATATTTCTCAAGGTCTCAATATAACTCATACAGAAGGAATGCTAATCTTCTAAGTCTTTCAAGAAGACCTGATTCCCGAACGAACAAAAAAGTTCAAAGAGAAAGGGAACCACCTAACAATTCTCATTGGGCACAAAAAAACTCATCAAAAAAACTGACACGATCTTCGTTGACGACGAAAAGTCTACCGAGCACGAGAGGTGTACAAGACTCTCTCAGAGACAGATCTACGGTCAAAAAAGCAACTTTGGCAAGTCCGCGATGGACAAGGAGTCGGGGAGAACACAAAAAGAAGAAACAATTTATTGTAGCAAACTGGGGAGGGTTGGGTTTGGGAAACGGTTTAGGAGTAGGCCTAACAGGCACAACAACGGACAGTTATGACACCGGTCTTAATACGAGACTCGGGACAGCTGCGTATGGAACAGGTCTAAGTGCAAGTTATTCCAACGACTATGGTGCCGGCCTCGGCACATTGCTGGCTACTGGTTACGGGACGGGTGGCGCAAACGTTTTGGGTTCAAATGCAGTCTTGGACCCTAGACACAACTTTGGCTCAAACTACGGTGGCGCTGCAACAAGCAATGGGCAAAGTCAAACAGCATTAAGTGATCTGTCATCCACTACCCTAAACTCTTTGTCTTCACCACAAGCCGGTGGAGTCAACTCCCTTCTGTCAAACTTAGGGGAAACAGGAGGGGTATCAGACATGAGCTCAATGAACTCGCTCAGCTCCTACCAAAATAACGGTTTGGACATGTTGGGAAATACAGGAAACACAGCTTCAACTGGTTTAGATAATTTTAACTCACTATCAGGGGAACTCTCACAAAGCCAACAGCTCGGAGACGGAAGTGAAAATTTATTGAACTCTCTTGAAGAGAAGCTTAACATGGGTGCCGGAGGGAGGCAGGGAATTGGTGGTAAGTTATGAATATATCAGGCATAATTCTAAGATATTCATAGAAGGGAGTTGGTTCTCTCATAAATTTTTAGTTAAAAACTGATTGAACTAAGGGCATATAAAGGAAAAGCCCAGGTGCAAGCGCGTTATAATTACTACATTAGTTTATCGACATTTAGCTGACTTGAGCACAGCTTGAACTGAGGAATGAAAAACAGTCCACCAGTTGTTGTCCTAACTAAGACTAATAAAAGATGATATCTTTAATAAATAGAGAAGCCTTGACTGTGCTCTATTCTGTTGTAAAGCACGCAGGAAGCGGCTAGAAAACGAAAGAAATGTAAGGAGAAACACGAGACGTAGTCGAGTGTTTCTCCCCACTTCTTGAGTGCTCTAGCCGCTTCCTAAGCGCTTTAAAACAGAAAAGAGCACAGTCAAGGCTTCTCTATTTGTTTATAATAAAGAATCCGTTAAATTCCTCAATCAAACTCCCAAGCATTACTTTCAATTTTCAAAACAAACTTTGTTTCCAAAGCGAACAACAGTGTCTTCTGCATGCTCTATACTCTCTTAAAGCATGCTACAATAGGCCAATCAAAATCCCTGTTAGAATGGTTCAAACAATCTGATCGGCTGTACAAGACTAAAGCTGTCAGAAATGTCAAACCGTCAAAGTTAAAAAACCATCAAAGTTCACATTCTGCAGTAGTTTAAAAACTTGAATAGTTCGGCAGGTCGAATTAACACTTCTGCCTGAAGTCTTTTAGTCTCTAATACAGAATCTGAAAGTGAAATTTTTAGTGAAACTCGGCCGAATTATGGCTCATAAAAACACGCAAGTTTTTCACACGACAAGTAGAAAACAAACAGTTCAGTTAAGTGTTTTGTGAATGAACGACAGCCGAATTTACCGGAACATAAAGATCGCTCGGGATGATAGCGCCGTGACACTCGGCTGCAGTGACTGATGAGGCCTTCCACTCAACGCATCGGAAAGGATATCAGAGCAAGCTCTTATTTTTTCACTCGAAGGGCGGCCGATGTAGTTCCTGAGGCTTGCTTCACTGCGATGACCGAAGATCGCCATGATGAGCTAGCCGCGATGGACCTCAGCGTGATCGCAGGCGCTCTGACATCGGCATGATTAGTATGAATTTTAACAGTTATGCCAGTTTGGTCATATTTTTCATCATTCCTGTTTTGTTCTGTTTTGTTCTTGATCACGAAACTTTACTTACTATACGAGTGTTAGCTGTGTCTGGTTTTATTACCGTACATAAGCTTGCCATCGCACTAAGCGTGAAAACCTCTAAAACTTGGACTGTCCATTTCGTTTTCTCCTTGAGGATTTTCGTCTCTGCTCACGTTTTAATAACGTAAGTTACGGCGCCTGGCCTTTTCAAAACATTTGTTTGGTTCTTTTGTTGCTACTTGCCGGCTCGCTTGTTCCGAAATTTCACTTTCAATTAACGAAAAAAAGTTAGAGAGAAGTCCCGCAAAAAAGGTCAAACATAGTACAATTTGGCAGATGGCGTGACAGCTTTAGCTCAGCTCTATTTAACAAATAGAGAAGCCTTGACTGTCCTCTGTTCTGTTATAAAGCACGAAGGAAGCGGCTGGAGCACGAAAGAAGTGTAGGGAGAAACACAAGACGTAGTCGAGTGTTTCTCCCTACTTCTTGAGTGCTCTAGCCGCTTCCTAAGTGCTTTATAACAGAACAGAGCACAGTCAAGGCTTCTCTATTTGTTTTATAATAAAGAATCCATTAAATTCCCCGAGCATTACTTCCACTTTTCAAAACAAATTATATTCCCAAAGCGAACAACAGTGTCGTAAGCATGCTCTATACTCTAATAAAGCACGCTTCAATAAGCCAATCAGAATCCCTGTTAGAATGGTTCAAATAATCTGATTGGCTGTACAAGACTAAAGCTGTCAAAAGTGTCAAACCATCAAAGTTCAAAAACCATCAAAGTTCACATTCTGCGATAGTTTACAAACTAAAATAGTTCGGCAGGTCGAATTTAACACTTTTGCCTGAAGTTTTTAAGTCTCTAATACAGAATCTTGAAGTTAAATGTTCAGTGAACTTCAGCCGAATTATGGCTTATAAAAATACGCGAGTTTTTTCACATGACAAGGTAGGAAACAAACTGTTTAAGGCGAGTGTATTTTGAATGAACGACAGCCGAATTCACCGGAACATGAAGATCGCTCGGGATGACAGCACGGCAAAACTCGGCTGCAGTGACTGATGTGACTTTCCACTCAACGCATCAGAAAGGATATCAGAGCAAGCTCTTATTTTTTTACTCGAGGGGCGGCCGATGTAGTTTCTGAGGCTTGCTTTACTGTGATGACCGGAGATCGCCATGATAAGCGAGCCGCGATGGACTTCAGCATGATCATATTCGCGCTGACACCGTCATGATTAGAATGAATTTTAACAGTTATGCCAGTTTGGTTATATTTTTCATCATTTCTGTTTTGTTCAGTTTTGTATTTGAACACTGAACTTTATATACTGTACGAGTGTTAGCTGTGTTTGATTTTTATTTCCGTACGTAAGCTTACAATCTAACTGAGCGTGAAAATCTTTAAAACTCGGAATGTCTATTTTGTTTTTCCTTTGAGGATTTTCGTATCTGTTCACGTTTCAATAACGTAAATTACGGCGCCTGGTAAGTTTACAAACCTTTGTTTGGTTCTTCTGTTGCTACTTGCCGGCTCGCTTGTTATCGGAAAAAAAGCTAAAAAGAAGTCCCGGAAAAGGTCGAACATAGTACAATTTGGCAGATGGCGTGACAGCTTTAGCTCAGCTCTATGCTCTATACTCTCATAGAGCACGCTCTTTCAACCAATGACAGCGCACGTTATATCCGAACTTTATTATAAACTCTATTTAACAAATAGATTCCAAGTTGCCGTGCGTCTGTTCAGTAATAGATCACAAAGGACGTCAAAATGTGGTAAGAACAAAAAAGTGGCACACGAGCCACAGCCGAGTGTGTCACTGATGTTCTTACCACATTTTGACGTCCTCTGTGATCTATTACTGAACAGGTGCACGGCAACTTGGAACCGATTTCTTTTATATAAAAAAGAATTAAAAAAAGTTTAATGATGACGTCATCTATATACGTCTGTCCTCCAATAGATCATAAGTGAGAACCAATCTGAATGTGCGCATAACTGAGCTTATTATATAAACTCTCATAGAGCACGCTCTTTCAACCAATGACAGCACGCGTTATATCCGAACTCTATTACAATCTAACATAAACGAATGCCAAGGTACGACAGGCATACTTTTTTGTCCATAAATTTAACACATAAAAAGTAGTCCTTACTACAAAACCACTACGTTGAAGATAAAAAGGAAACAATTTTAAGTCCTAGAACAGATATTAAACTCATATGCTTTGGGGTTATATCAAACTTGATATGAGATTAACACTTTGTGTGATGCTAGTGTCCAATTGTCTTGTACATTCACAGCAATGGATCTTGGTATGGACGAACTTGGTGGTAATGGCATGTCTGATAGTTCCCTGCAGCAGCTCCTGGGGCAAATCATGGCCGGCGGGGGAGGAGGTGGGGGAGGTGGTGGCGGCGGCGGAGGAAGAATGGCTGGTGGTGGCGGACGCATGAGCAACAGCAATGACAACATGGGAGGGGACATGGGAAACCTTGATCTTGGATCACTGGGGCTTAACCTTGGGATGGGGAACGGAATGGGAAGCAAAATGGGAGGGAACGGGATGGGAAACGGGATGGGAAATGGGATGGGAAATGGGATGGGAAACGGGATGGATAACGGGGTCGAAGGAATGGGAGGAATGGGAAGCATGGGAAATAGTATGAGCAGTGATATGGCTAATATGGGAAATGGGATGGGAATGGGAATGGGAATAGGTGCAATGGGACACGGGATGAAAATAGGAGGAATGGGGCATGCTGCAGGGGCCATGGGTGGCCAGGATGACACTAATTCCGAGGTAAGAGGAATATGGACGTATAAACCACAAAATGAGAAAACCTTACAACATAGCAAAAAAATATGAATTGTTCGCATTTTCCTCAAAAATAAAACAACCATTTTCAGCCAAACTCTCTAACCGCCGAAACTGTGATACATGTCAGGTCTGTTAAACAAATCGGATGGGAAGGTGAAGCGCCACAAACCCTTCATCGAGTAGAAGCACCTGGTACATTTAATAACTATTTACTTAAGTGAAGGTGGCTAAAGGTGGACATTTACCGAGCCGCGAGGCGGCCAGGTAAATATTAACCCCTGGTCACCGACTCTGATGGCGCAAGTCCCCCGTGAGTTGCTCGGAGGTGAATAGCAAAGGATATTCGGAGTTTGAGTAGCCAATCAGAGTAGGCTTTCAACGATATCCACTGTTTTAGTACATTCTTTATGAATCATTACTACGTATTTGAGCGACTCATTTTCACAATCGCCTCTAATTTTTAATCTCGGAAAAAAAGCGTGTTTTTATATATGAAAGCCACCAGGACATTTGTCAACACTTAAATATCCATAAACATACTGAGATCTTTTGTCTCTATCTGTGCAGTTAGAGGATTCCCAGCCTTCTGATGCACCTGATGAGCAGAGTTTACCTAATTACATGCAGCGCCCGTTGGCCATCGCACCTATCGTCCCTGGACAAACGGTGCATGCGCATGCCAGTGACAAGCCTAAGCGACCAAGCTATTCAACAGCTTTGTACTCCCCATCAGAAATGGCTTTGAAGGTTCAATTAAAGGCCAACAAGGAACATCAAAAGAAACTTAAGGTGAAAAGTAAAAATAGGCTCGTCAAAATTTTCGTCTTTGTGGTTCACCCCTTTTTAGCTGATAATGAGTTTAATGGAACAGGTCGTGAATGACACAGCTTGCTGGTCACCACGACTGAGGTTTCGATGAAATTTTGCAGGATTTGAAAGTGAAATTAAGAAGGTTACGAGCGAAGTTACGGAAACTCAAGGCTGAGTATAAGTATTCTGAGGACGAAGAGGAATCTGAAAAATCGGAGATGTCCACACTTCAAGATTTAAAGAGGGCGACCGAACAGGCCATTAGGGAATTACAGATTGAAGCTGCTAAAGCGAGTAAAAGAAAAGGTTTGGAAGTTTGATTTTTTGGACAATCCGCTAAAAACAAAAATACCAATCCTGATATTAACGATGCTCTAATGTTAATTTTCAGGTGTCAAAAAATTAATTTTCATTCACAAATTCCCCGAATCGGATGGAAACAAATCCAGCAAGTCGAACAGTCTTGAGGACCTGGGTACCGACTTACTCGCGCTTATCGAGTCAAATAAACCGTCTCCTGCACCTAGTGCCTCGCCTCTAAGCCCAAAACCGGCTTCTCCGTCTACCCAGGCCGCTCAAAAGAAGGAGCCGGTGGAAGATGACACACCCTCACTAACAGCACTTGAAAAACAGGCAGAAATGGAAGTAAATTTTCTTTCAAAGAAAAAGGAGAAAGGCAATTTCTTATTCCTTATTAGCTGTTTAATATCAAAGGCTACTTAATGTTTGTAATGAAGATTAATTAGACCATAAATTGACAAGGATCTATGGTATGGAGAAAGAAACTAAGCCAGTGGAAGTAAAATAATGAATTGAAGTCTCTATTGCAAAGGTAAAAACAAATCATGATCAAGATTGTATGTAAAGCTTTATGTGACAAAATCACTTGGTGGCTGTTGCATACAAAGACAGTCTTTATTAGGAACATTTCAAGATGTCAGACTGGTACTTCATCATTAATATATGTAAATGTGTGGTGATACTTAACAAGTTTTGAGACTAATATGACCTCTACCACTCTAACACTCCAAAAATATTTACAATCAACAGGAAAGCCAAAAGCATCAAATCCAGGATTTAAAATAACAATTCCAGGTATATCACTCTTTTAAAAGACTCATATTTAAGGAGAAAAGTTCTTTTTGGAATATTTCCAGGTTAAATCCAAGTTCAAAAGTTACACTTAAATGAACTGTTACATTTAACTCAGAAAAATTATCTACTGAACACTATAAAGTATGATGAATGCTTTGTTTGAAAATGAAAGATGGTAAATAAGACACCCAAATCTGATTTGCCATGATGCTTTTTCCTTTGGGAAAACTTACTGAAGTTCCTTTTAAATAAAATGATAGAAAATCTTAAGCTATGTGTATGTTTTTGCCATCAAATTGTTTTTGAACTCATCAAGTGAAGAATTTTCATCATCTCATGTTCTTATGGGATTGTTTTTTATGCTTACAGAAGCAGCTGATATCACAGTAAACCAAACTACAGGTGAGTCCAACACAGTTGAATAACTCAATAAAAAGTGCAATAGTGTGCAAGCCAGCATTGAGTATCCAAGGGAAGCAGCTAGAGTTAGAGACCATTAAATGTTTATCACACTTGTTGGAGATCTCTATGTATCACCTCTTTCTGAGGTGTTGCTGTATGTTGTAGCAGCTGGTTGCTTGGTATTCGTAGGAGGTCATTATTGACTAATAAACTAAATAAAGTGTTATCTACTCACCCAGTCAAGATTCAAAGCATAAATGATCTTCACTAACCAAATGACTGCTGCATTGCAGGTTAATCATCTTAACAACAAACTGAAATTTATGTTTGTATTTATATCCTATTAAAAGGATCTGGTCTATTTGGGGTATTTGGATTCTGTGTTTGGGAAAGAAACAATCACTGAAGACATTCCTGACTGGCAAAAGTCCAGACAAACAGAGTTTCAGTCAGTTCATAAGGGCAGGCTAATATTTACATCCTGTATGGATCTGTAAGAGTATTGGTTAAGTGACAGAAATACTATTAATTAGCTTAAGGTCCCAAGGGGAAGACAGGTATGCATGTAGTAATGGCTCTAACTGATATTCATGCCCTTGATTGCTAAACAAAAGCATGAAACATCCAGAAGTACTATAGAAAAATGAAACAAAAAAACAATCAAGTCCCACTAAATGGTGTGGAATTTCTCAATAAAAACATATACCCATGAAAGTAAAATAGTCTTATAAAGTTTTCAGTGATTAGTTTTGACTATATCACTTCCTATTTCTTGTCACTGCACTACGTTAAATTCATCATTATGAAATATATTAATCCAAGAGAAGGCTTCATGGCCCAAACATTTAAGAACACTGTCTCATTCCTTATGAGGATACAATGCTCCTCAAAAGTGACTGGGAAAATTATTTTACAAAAAAGTAATGGAAATCATCATCAGTCAGGAATATTAGATGATGATTTCTTCTGTAATTTATTCATTTTGTCAATAACTGAATGATGTCACTATCCTCAACTGAATAATTACAGCTGATTAGGAATGATTTTTTTTGCCAATTATAGACATTCAATACAATCAAAGAAGAATTCTGATGATGACACTTGGCAACCTAAGATCAAGGTTTAAAATTATCCTTAACCCTTAACCCTTAAGGGATAAACTAGAAACTATTTCTTACTCAGAGTAAATGAAATTTTTATTTTAGCGCCACAGTTCAATTTGCCAGTAAAATCACGGCTTATAAAAACGGCTGGAGGTCAGCAGTTGCTTAATCCTCTTCAGCTCAACAACCTTGCCCAAATACTACCAGGTATCAGATCTTAGCCAACCATTTTTCACATTTAAAGCATTATAATTATTGTGACCTTGTTTTCATTTTAAACTTCTCCTTTGCTTTACTGCAGTGACATAATACTTTATGTGCAAAGTAGCTGCTGTTGGAGAAGGCCATGCAAATAAGTCATAATGTCTTTTTGTTGTTGTATGGGAACAGAACTTTATTTAAAGAAACCATGAAGAGCATGTTACATAATTGACTTAAAGATGCTGTGAATGGCCTAATGTGCAAAAGCTAAAGCATATTTTTATGGAAGTAAACTTTATTATGCATCATAAACAACACTGAGCTATATGATGAGTAATTGTTACATTTGGATACCTCTTAAATAAATAAAAAGTCTGCTTGTCTAAATGAAATTTTGTTTTCTTCTAGAGCCTATTGATAATACAAGAGCAAGAAAATTTGAGCCACCACGGCCACAAAGTAAGATTAACTATGTTTTAATGTATACAATGAAAAAAAGCCCCTGACAAATCATATGATAATTTTTCAGGTGTGTTTGATATAGCCAATCAGCTGCTTATATGATACTTGTGTATTGTTCTACTTTTTTGTATTGATGAATGAATGGTTAGGCCTTCACCATTCTCAACCTAAAGTTGTTTTGTCACAATTTTCTCAGATTATGGCTGCTAAAACATTGAAAAATTTGCTTACAGACAGTGAAATTCAAAATTTTCTAGAAGGGGAAGGAAATCAAAATAAGAAAAGAAAAACCAAAAGTTTTTCAGAAGCCACTCACTCAGTGGCTTTAGTTATGAATTTTCTTGTGGCTGAGAATAAAAATCAACAACTGGAAGATTTGCCACTTGCCGCTTTTGGCTATGTACCTGAAATCATTTCATAAGGAAAAATTCACTAACTAATGATTTTGTAAATTGATAGTTATGCCAATTAATTGTTTCTGTAATGATTTAAGGCATTTTTCATTTTGAGCTTTCCTGCCAACACACTTCATGGCTTTTTTGGGGAATTGTGGATCTATTTTATTCATTCATTAGAACAGTAGATAAACAAACTAACACATGGTTGTTTTGCTATGCGAGCACATGTATTATTCTCTATCTTCGCACATGAAAATAACACAGTTACCATGGTTACAAAGCAAATTGCCTTTCACAACAAAAGTGAAATGGTTTGACTTTTCATTGATGTTTATAAAATAAATAGAATATTACAGGGCCGCTTAGAGATACAACATTTCTCTTCTCCTGTTGATAAATATTTCACCAGCTCCACTCACTTGTAAAATATTTTTCAACACTTGAGGAGATATTTTGTATCTCTGTGCAACTGAGTGATATCCTAATAACTAGATTAATGTAAAACCAAATTGTTAGGTTCAGTGTTAAAATTTACGTGTTTGGATTGTTATGGATGATGAATATTCAATTAATTCACTAAAAAAAGAGTGACTCCCTGATTCAAAATTGTCATTTATTTTCAAACCTATTGTTTTGTTTGCCCTTGTGTAAAAGAAGTATTTTTTTCTTTTGAAGGTTTATTAGCCAAGAAAATACATGCTCCTGGTAAGGAATTAGTTATAGATTGAAACAAAGAGGGTACAAAGCATACATATCTAATATAAACCATGACTTTAAATAATTTTTGCTGAATACTAATTTACCCACTTTGGACAAGTACATTTTCAAAGGGATTAATTGCTCAACACACACCCTCTGGTATCAGGCACTAGGGGTTTTGTGTTTCATTTCATGTCAATTTTCACTTCTAGTGTACACCAGAGATTTTTTACTATGCTGGTTTGTTTTTCTTGTGTTTCATTTGTGTCAAGGGGTGTAGTTGGGGAATTAAATGTAATCTGAGTGGTACCTGTGTGTTAGAAGCAACAGCTACTCATTGAAGTTGACTTTAAACAACTGGAATGCACATGTTGAAGATTTTCATCACACAGGTGTTGTATGTTTAACAAATAGAGAAGCCTTCACTGTGCTCTGTTGTGTTGTAAAGCACAAAGGAAGTGGAAGTGGAGGAAGAAATACAAAATGTAGTTGAGTGTTTCTTCCCACTTCTTGAGTTGAATTGAATGACAGCGTGCATTATATCCAAACTTTATTACAATTGAAAAATTGTAAAAAAAGTCAACATTTCTCACTGAAATATCTCAGTAATTTAAATGTTCCCTTAAAGGTCCCCTATATCAGGCTACAATGGCATGGTGCAAGAAAAATTATAAACTGGACAAATTTATGGCGTGTCTTTAATTGACCTGAGATAGTTTGAGGACTGATCAGATTGCTTTTTAGCAAACAAAAAAACACTTTACAAACAGCGTTTATGTGACCTTAAACAATTTAAAAATGTAAGGTTCTGGTTGCAGGATATTTTAGCATTGGCTGTTGGAGGGATCAACCAGAAAGAGCTCTGCCAAGTTTAGAGGGGATATTTCCTATGTTGGATGGAAATGATTACAAATTCAGAAAATTTGCCATTAAGAAGTGTGCAACCATAGCAAAAGTTCAAGGATTTCCAGCCTTTGCAATTGAAAATGGAGGACAGTGTCTAGGTGGAAAAGATATTCTTCAGACATATAACATGTATGGAGCCTCAAGAGCTTGTAAGGTGGATGGGAGAGGGGGACCTTGGAGTATGGAAGTGTACAAGTTTACAAGTAAGTTGTTTTACCAACTCTGGAGCTTAGGTTATCCTTCCAGTATTTGAGTCTTATTTTCTGTAAAGTGATCCTGGCTGAAGTATAAGCTAGAGAGAAGTTCTTAAGTATTTACCACTTTTAAAAGTAAGGTTACCACCAACTTTGGTGCTCAGGAAAATGGAAATCCTACTTTCTGCTTTAAAATTATATTTAAGTTTATGTGTAAGCTTGTAGTGGTCTCCTAGCAGTTATTTCTTAACTGGAGCTTTGAGTCATATTTGATAAATATTAACCACTCTATTAATTGTAATATTAAACAATGTTTTCTTTGTAGAACCTCCCTCATCTCGTCGAGGAGGAATAGCTCATCTACAAAAAGTAACACGTTTATTGAGGAGGAAACTCTGAGCAATAGACATAAACCTTCCAGAGAGGCTAACCTGACAAAATTAGACACAAAACAAGTAATTAAATTGTAAGATCAGTTAAAGGACCCTCTTAGAAATACTAATGCAGCATTGGGTGTACATGGACATGAGAATTATCATAATCTTAAGTCAGCACAAAGATTGGATCACAGTAAAATTTATTGACTTGTGATGGTTTTTATCAATGCCAATTTCATAAATTAATTTCCTCCATTGAACTGCCTAAATTTAATTTAATTTTTGCTCACATCAAGCAGTAATAAACTGCAGTCCTAGGATATCAACACAAATGCTTCATACTTGGAACTATAGAGATGAAAATATTTACTTGAATCATGGATGATGTTATCTTTACTTTTTTTTTTGTAACAAAAATATAATTAACGTTATTCAACCAAAAGGCATCATTAAAAGATGAACACAGATTATTTTTGAATGTATTTACACTGACATTTGCATATCAAACCCACATGAAATGTCCATAAAAGCCAAACTCTGAAGATTTAGTCTTACTCTAACATTTGTCCAAATCTACCCATCCTCCCTCCCTTGCAAATACCTCTCATTCTCAGAGCTTGAGTGGAGGGGCACAACATATACCCATGGAAGTAAAATAGTCTTATAAAGTTTTCATTGATAAGTTTTGGCTATATCATTTCCTATTTCTGGTCACTGCACTGCATTGACCCTTTAACTCCTGGATCAAATTTATCTTTCTCCTTACTGTCAACCATACCATTCTTATACTGTTAGTTTAGAGAATTTAGTGCTGGATCAACTGATTATCCCCAAATTGATATTTTTCTTTATTCTCATCACTTGTCTGTTTGATATTGAATTGATATTGTAAGGAGAAATTCTGTCTTGGTCACCCATATGAGTTAAAGGGTTAAATTCATCATTATGAAATATTAATCCAAGAGAAGGCTTCATGGCCCAAACATTTAAGAACACTGTCTCGTTCCTTAGGAAGATACAATGCTCCTCGAAAGTGACTGGGAAAATTATTTTACAAAAAAGTAGTGGAAATCATCATCAGTCAGGAGTTTTAGATGATTTTTTTAAAATTATTTTTATTAAAGCATTCTTTGCGTATACATACAAAATAGAAATTAAGAAAGAAAAAAAAACACACACACACTTATATAGTACAAGTAGAAGAATACCAAGCTAAACACACACACAAAGCTATCTCAGTAATACAGATACCTAGTATGTAAATTACAAGGACATCACTTTAAAACTAACGATAGAAATTAAACAGGACATCATTTATTCGTAAAAACGCTTATTAACTTTTCCCACTTTCTAAAGTGATTCTTTAATTTGTCTCCTGGCAATATGGAGTTCGATATTGTAAATACGCCTTGTACTGGCTATAAAACCTTGAAGAGAAAGTATATCATTCTGGAGAGTAAATATCAAACTTATACCGAAGCAAAATATGGTCAAACAGGATATCGAAGCTACCAAAAAATTAAATATTCCTCTTTATCGAAGTTACCAAAAAGTTAAATCTTCCTCTTTAAGTTATCCCTTACAAGTACAAGTACACCTCGACTGTGGCTGCTACCGTGCGGAAAGAAAATGTTTCCTTTCCACTGTTTTCTCCAGATATTTTCGACTTCTTGAGTACTGTAGGTTTCTTGCAGTAAACAAATTCGGCTCCAGAATTTAAAAGCCAGCTAAAAATTGCTTTCCGCTCTTTAAAAGTACGAATCCCTCGAGCATTTAGTGACAAAAGACTAAAATTAACGTAAATACGCCCTTCTTCGCCCAAAGGAAAAACAACTTCATTAGGTGGGAAAAGTTAAGCGTCAGTTTGGCACTTTCAAACTTAAAGAATATATCCTCATTAACGCGCCAGAATAGCTTGGAAAAACAGTAAACACAAAGCAGAACATCCACAAAAGCAAAAACGAAAAAATTACATTTCAACGAAATACTGAAGAATACAAAACTTAAAAGAGCAGCAAGATAAATATCCTTATCGTTGCCCTTGAGGATGGAATTAATTAAATAACTCTTCGTATCTCCCAGAGAGCTTTTGCTGCTTGGTTATAATATACAATAACCAATCGATAACACCTTACAGCCTTGCCATAACGAAGAAAGGTCACAGTTGATGAAACCCCTACGCAGAAATAAACTTGCCATCAATAAAGAGTTTATCAGGTTCCGATTTACTAAAGGATACTTTTTGGCCCCTTTTTAACTCGTGAATTGCGCGCATGCGCAAGAGCGAGTTATAGATACGATGTGGGGAATGCCATTCGCTCGCTCGCGAGCGAGTGCCATTCGCTCGCTCGCTCGATTCCTGTAAACTTTTTTTAGATTTTAGGCTTTTGAGTGCATTTGATAGTTTTTGGCGAGCAATAAACAGACGAAATGGCGACCTTTGTTGCTAAGAATAGTGGTGGGGTGAAAAAGAAGCCAATGATAATCTTAAAAGAGTTTTTTTTTTCGTTTTAGTTTCAACAAGCGGCGCCAGCGACTGGCAGGCATGCAAGGATTCACACTGAAATAACAGAACAACCTTCGTTTTTCATAAAATTGTAAATTACAATCCTTGAACTTGAAAAAAATCTGAAGATTCATTGAAAATATCACTTACTGCGAAGCGCTCGGAGTTTACAGATGTTCAAAAGCTTTTTCTGTTATAGCGTGAGATTGAGGACAAAATTGATCAATACGTTTCGTCGCGTGTGTTTTTCCTGTGTGAAGTAACAGAAGATGCCGGCGACTGACGAAATAACAAGTTAACACGAAAATCAAATAACACGTAAACAAACAATTTTAGCTACCGATTTTCAGTGAATTTTTAAAGAACAATTTTCTTTTAAGTTTCAAGGCAATTTGAAGATTCAACATACATACAACGTACTAAAATGCGAAAGTTACACACCACAAAATTGATAAATAGGCCTGAAATGAAATTCTATCTTGTTATTGATTATACGTTGCTTAGCACGTGACTTAAATCTACCCAGGCGGAGATCCAAAATGACTGTGGCAGTCTTGGCTTAGTTATATCACTCAAAACTCGTTCCCGTTTGTCTCATTTGATAAAGAGGGAATCGTTAATGTTTTCATTAAGACAGTATTGCCTTGATTTTCTAATAATTACAACGAAAGAAAGTAAATTTCCCTTTTCACCCACATTTACTTCCAACCTTTTCTTTTGAACCAGAAACAAAAATGATACATGTTTAAAACACATGACATCATCCACCTTGTCAAATGTAATAGCATGATCATTTCAAATGTAATGCCTTCTTATCCCAACGTTTCTTTGTTTCTTTGCTACATTAGCGAACACTGAACTACTGCTCGTACTCTAGATATGACAATCAACCACAAAATTCCCTAAACCAGATAACATTAAACATAGTCTAAAAAATCATGTGTCAATTCACGAGTTTGCTCACAGAGCGCTTTGATTTTAGCTTAAATTCCTTTAATTTGGGCATTTGTTTACGCCTTCTCTTTATGATTTCCTGAGGGAAGTCTTGCAAAATCATGTACTCAGTGTCTTTCAATTCAAACCCAGCACGAAGCACTGTTTCGCGATCTTGATAGCGTAAGAAACGGGCTTATATCGGCCTGGGCTTCCCACGTACGGATTTACCAATCCGATGCACTCGTTGAAACTCCATATTCCTCTTTGGATCCACAAAGCCAAGGACATCATGAAGAAAATCACGCAAAACATCAATTGTGCCAACCGCATCTTTCCCCTCCGAAGCGCTGGCTTCGCTTTCCGGTACGCCAAAAATTTTTAGATTTTCTCTCCTGCAGTACGATTCGAGATAAAGGTGTTGCATGTGTAAATATTCAATTTGATTATCCTTGTCTTCTACCGTTCCACGAAGCTCTTCAACTTCTTTGATGAGATGTGTAAGACTCTCATCCATACCTGTAATCGAACTATCCACAGCACGTGCGGTTTCTTTCATCTTGTCGATAGTTGATTCGACGTTCCCCAGTCTGCTTGTTAAATCCTTCAACGTTGCCTCAATTGCATCAAGTTTCTCCAATTTCTTAAGTTCTCCAAGAATTTTATCGAGTTTTTCGCTAACGTTACCGGCGATGTTTAAAGCTTGGAGAACTTCGTCTTCCTCAGCTAGACTCTTTGGACGCTTTTCCCACAGAGAACTTGACTCAGACGAATCTGAATTGCTTCTCTGTGATATTGTACGTTTCAAAGAAGGAGTGGTTTCCATATACATGAAATGCAGGCTGCCAGAAAAACTACTCATCAACCAGCACGTTTACTCGCTATGCATGCCAGCCCCAGTCCTCCCTTAGATGATGATTTCTTCTGTAATTGGTTCATTTTGTCAACAACTGAATGATGTCTCTATCCTCAACCAATAGCTGTTCAAAAATTTAACAGTCTGCCAAAACATAGCATGTAGTTAACTGAAAGCTCAGATCTGAAATCAGCAAATTTAATTGATTAATTGATTAAAAACAGTAGAGGGTAAGACTGCGTGCATAGGGTTTGCATATTTAAGGAACTCGAAGTCGGATAAGTGTACGGTTCGAGGGCGATGTGCTCTGATGTGCCGTCTCGAATTTCAGAGTGTATTTACCGATCTTTAGCTTTAACAAGAAGTTTAATAGCTGTGTACGTGAATGTCAAAACTTTGTGGCTGTCATCTGCAATAAAGCAATGTAAAATCGCCAAGGTTTGAAAATTCTGAGAACGGAAACACTGACGGCAAATTATTGCGTTCAACGCAAGGAGAAAGCCATCTCCGAGTTCTCGCCCTTCAGTGATCTGGTGCCGAAATTGCGGCGCGAAAAAACGCCAAGTGGGAAGTCTCTCTCATCGGCATAAATAATGAGTGATGTGGTAGTGAAAATGGGCGAAACTTTATCGAAACTTAATGTGGCAGGATGTAAATTTATTTGTGGGAGAAAGGCATTCAGTTAAATGAAGGTGGAAAAGGAAAAAGCAGAACTGTTCGATTTACGCAAGAAAGCTACAGCAATGAAGCTCATCATCTAACCGTTGTTTTATTTCTTGCTGGTTGGTAAGGAGGGCTTACTGTAATTTGCGATAAGAAACGAAATTGAAATCTGTAATTTGCGAACAAACTCGAAATCTGTAATTTGCGAAACAGAAATGTGTCATTTGCGAAACGGATATCTGTAATCTTTTGGAACAATTCTTCTCTCTTTCTTTTTTTTCTTTCACAGTATACGTTCCGCTCTAATTACACAACATAGCGAATGACCCGCAAATAAGCGCATCACTTTTGCAAGTGCTGTCAGACCACTGCCACGATCACAATACACGATCCAAAAGAGAAATTAAGCAAAGTAGCAAATAACACCAAATAGAGAGTAAATATCTCCCTGTCTATTTTGAGTTCATGTCTATGAACTGGCAAACGGAGAGAAGAAATGTAAAATGTATCTGATTCCAACTCTTCATCATCTGATGACACGGTACTGACGTCTAAACTCCAGACACATCTGATTAAAGGTCTACTTCAAGATATCCAGCAATCTTCAAATTGGACAAATCTGTCCTCGTTGTGTAAAAAAAAATCACTGAGAGCAACGAACAAACTTTTGACTGGAGTTAGAGGAGCTTACTTCAGCTCCTTTTTAAAGTATAATTTTAACAAACAAAACTCTTCTTGCTATGGTTTGTTCTTAAAAATATGAAAATTCCGAAAAGAAAGCTTTTATGCCCAGTTTTAATCAAGGTTTGGGACATTGCTACTCTGAAAAAAGGAAAATATACAAAAATTAAGTGATACAAAAATTATTCGTAGTTATAGTTTCTGTAGCAAGGGTACTCCCTTTTATTTACAATATAGCGAAATAGGAAAACTTGACCTCCTCATTTCAGAACTCTTTGGGGGGCAGATAGCTTGAACGACTGAACTAGCTGATAGAAGAGTTCCTTGGATCTCAATAGCTTCTTGTTTAATGTACCACTGCCTGCTGTTACAACGTCTACTAACTTCACCAACAATTCCAACTTCCACTATTATTGCCAAAAAACCTTGGCACTTATATTCTCATTTGGTTGTGTTTTATAATAATAATAATAATAATAATAATGGCATCCTCGTCTCGGAGAGGCGATGGTCAGCGCATCAGTGTTGGTGGGCTCTTGAGTGGCTCAAAAGCCCGATTCTTGAGTGGCAATCTTTGTTGCAGCTGGAACAGATGTAATTGGTGGCCTCTTGATCTGATCTTTGACGTTTCTTTCTCGTCCCCCTCTTGATAGCCGCCTCGGCCCTGGCCTTCATCTCAGCCCTGTGAGCCCCGTCCTTCACACCCCGACGCCAGGCTTCCCGGTCTGTCGCAAGGATCTCCCAGGTGTTGGGGATGATTTCAGTGAGTTGCAGGTCACGCTTGCAAACGTCCTTGAAGCGAAGGAGTGGTCGGCCCGTGCGTCGGACGCCCTCTCGCAGTACCCCATAAAGGATTTGTCTTGGCAAGCGACCGGGGTCCATACGGTGTACATGGCCAAGCCACCGTAAGCGTCTTTGGATGAGTAGTGTAGAGATGCTAGGCATGTCGGCTCGCCCAAGGACCTCGGTGTTGGGGACTCTGTCCTGCCATTTGATCAGGAGGAGACGCCGAAGGCAGCGGAGGTGGAACCCGTTGAGCCGCTTCTCTTGTCTGGCGTATGTGGGCCATGACTCGCTACCATAGAGGAGTGTGGAAAGGACACAAGATTGGTAGACTTGCAGTTTGGTCCTCACGCTCAGCAGGTCATTGTTCCACACTCTTTTGTTGAGTTTGGCCATTACTCCCGCTGCCTTGGTTGTGTTTTAAGCGTGTAATAATCGATCTAAAGCACTTACGGCTAATTTACAATTAACCTAAAGGGCTATGAAAGCACTCAAAGATGTGAACCTCGCGCTATCAGAAAGTCCAAAAGTTTCTTGCTAATAAAGCGCTTAAAATAGCGTGCATATTTGGTACACACTTAACCACCGGATGGCGATTTATCCGGTAAATAGCACCATCCAGCCTTTGAACAACCGAGGCCTGGCGGATTATTTTATAATAATTTCAGCCGTGACTAAACAGAAAATATATATATATATATATATATATATATATATATATATATATATATATATATATTTAAAGCCCGTGAAAAAGAAATAACTATGGCTTATTTACCATCATATTTTGCTATTTTGATGGAGGGATCATTTTAACGCGAACGACTACGACAAATATTGAAGTTTTGTTACTTCCCTTTCGGTTTCTGCATTTTGTGTAAAACTTTTTTACTCATTGTGAGACCCTTCTGTATTTTGTCTTGGAAGAAAAATGAGAGTAAAATTTCCGCACAGCCCCTTACTATTGTAAAACAGATCTGTTTTCCTAATGGCAATGTATTGTTTTTGTCACTGTTTTCTCTATCCAAGAACTGAATGCATAATGTAGTAGGGGGCTGTGCGGAAACTTTACCAAAATGAGAGAACTCAGATGTTAATTTGCCGTTTGCGTTACCATAATAAAATGTGCCTCCAATGAATGGTGCTAATTAGAAAAATCGTGCGCGCTAAAAACCCATGCAGTTAGACGAGCCATTCAGGGAAGAGCTCAATAACCCACGACGAACGACAAAAATTGAAGTTTTGTTACTTCCCTTTCAGTTTCTGCATTTTGTTCAAAACTTTTGTACTCTTCGTGTGACTGCCGACAAAGTCAGGTTTCAACACGCGAACGCTTTAAGATTTATCTACATTTCAAATTATTACGAAGTAGAAGGAATAGGAAAACGCATAACAGCAGAGGAAATAAAATCGGACAAGGAAAGACACTTACAAAAATTGTGTGGCTTGCGAGCACGAGGAACGGAAAAACTAAAAGATGATCGCAGCGAAGGAATCGATGTTAATCTAATGCACTCTGATACTCCAATGTTCACTTTTTCCTGAGAAACTTTTACGAATGAAATTAAACAAAGCAGAATTATGCGAAAAAATTTAACAGAATACAAATCGCCGTGAGTGAAAAGAATGCGAAAACAATATGAAAAATGTGCGTGCAAAAACACAGAAATGTAATTAGGAACATAAATGGAAAGAAATCACTAAGGCCTAGTTCAAACGTCGATCTTTACATGTACCGAACCTAATTGCAATTTGGGTCGACTCGAATAATTAAGAGCGGCAGTTGATTCAAACGTCTATACAAATCTGCCGATCCTAATTGATTCAAACGTCGATCTTTACATGTACTTAATAGAAACGTTAGGTTCGGTACATGTAAAGATCGACGTTTGAACTAGGCCTAAGTGTGAATGCCGCAGTATCACTTGCGAGGCCCTTCTGTATTTTGTCTTGGAAGAAAAATGAGGGAACGCAGATGTTAATTTGCCGTTTGCGTTTACCACAACAAAATGTGCCACTAATGAATAGTGCTAATTAGAAAAATCGTGCGCGCTAAAAACCCGTGCAGTTAGACGAGCCATTCAGGGAAGAGCTCAACAACCCGCGTGCACGCATAAGTTTTAAAAGGCGCACTTTTGAAATTATCACAAGCATAGAGAAATTCTACTTCAGTGATCAATTCTTGTCAAAATTTTAGCTCCTACACAGTGTTTTCTTCCTTGGAAGCCCTCTTTCGTTTCTCGTTTTGTCAAACTCAACATTACGTATCATTTCTGGCAACGGAAGGAAGCAGGTAAGTGTTTATCGACGCTTATAGAAGCATGTAAAACTGTAAACTAATTTTAAGAGAAGATGAGCCATGTACAAATTCAAGAAGGGCTCCAGATCGAAGCTTCGTTTTATTTAATCCTTTAATTCTTTCCAGTCGCTCGTATTTCCGCCCAGAAGCTGTCAATAACTTAGCAGTAGAAATTCTATTGCGTAATTTTTTTTTTGCAAAATTGGCTTCCTTGAAATTCTTCTTTGAAACTGTTGTCGCGCGGAGGGTAAAATTTCCGCACAGCCCCATCCTACGTTATGCATTCAGTTCTTGAACAGAGAAAACAATGACAAAAACAATACATTTCCATTGGGAAAACAGATTTGTTTTACAATAGTACGGGGCTGTGCGGAAACTTTACCGCGCGGAGTACCATTTCTAATCTTTCATCTTCTTTACTGAAATTCCGCGTTAACAATGAAGAGAAAGCGTGGTTCGTGCTCTTAAATTTTAATTAGGTACAAGTTTGAAGCGAAACTCAGTGTTTTAAGTAATGCATATTAATTTTGATAGTGAGTATATCTAAAGCTTGTTCCTAGAGGCACTAGGTTTGAACATTGTGCGTAACATAGAGATGACGAGTGAATTAAGGAAATATTTCAGTCGACTTCCCAGGCAGATTCCGAGAATTTTCTTCGTCTCAACCCTTAAATTCCAAGATCAGATCGTCAATTCTCCCCTTTGGCTACCAAACATGTCCTTCCAATTAGTTACAAGAATTTGATATCATATTAAGATAACAACATCTAGGAGATAAATTTGAGTATTCTCACTTCCTGTTTGCTGGATAATGTATAAATAATAGAGGGAGAAGTTACATTTTAATCACTTCTTAGACTTCAAGAGCTAACTGCTCGTTATGAAAAGTGAAAACTTAAGTTCACAATATTGTTTTTTTTTCTTTTTAATCGAAACATCTGAATGGTAAAAATGCCAGTAATACGGGTTTTAATCAAAGAAGGTTTGTAAATTTCTGATATGTTAGACGAAAGGGTTATAATAAGCCATAACATTTAATTTGCCTGTTTGTTTGCTTCTTTTCTGGGCTTCAAATGAAGTGATAATCTGCAAATGTTTAAATTTAATTCTACAATAAGATTCTCCAAATTTCACAAGGGAAAATTAAGGTACGCCTCGATGTTTACTCACCATGACTCCAGATGAAACTGATATTTGACAATATGAAGGGGCCTTCGTTCTCAGACAAAAGTAATTTTTTTTGTAATCTTGAAAACAGAGGGATTACTGACATTTAATTTCTTGTTATATTATCACCCCTTAATCACAAATTAAGGTCACACGCATAAGAAGAAAATGAAATAATCACCAACAAACGAAGCTCATGATAGTTAAACACGTTCTCCTTAAGAAATGTATAGAGAACAGAATTGACAATAAAAACGCTGATGTATAGATGTGAAGGGAACAGTTTTTCCAATCTTGTTACTCCCGAAGGTTACTCCGAAAAAATGAATTAAATTTATCGCATGTTGACCAACCAAGTTTTGCAATGTTTCAGTAAAAAGTGTCTGACAGAAAATTCCTATTCAGTTCTTCTGACATGTGTAATGGTTGCGAACTCAGAATATGATTATTTTGCAATGTTTTCCCCTTCACAAGGGGCCACGATATTTTTACGTATCATTTATTTCACCTAAATATCCACAATATCTTTCTCATTTAGACTTGTACGACACACTCCAGTCCAAACACCGCTCAGTCCATTCTAGTGCAGCTAATCCAGATCACTTAACCTAAGTCCCTCTCACTTCATTTCAGAAGAGTCCAGTTCATTGTGCATTTAGTCTAAAAATCAGCGTCCAGCTCCATGCAGTCCAGTACGACCCGCTCCAGTCCTCGCCATTCCTTTCCATATGGTCCAGTCCATCATCACAAGACAAGTGCTGACTCTTGCTACCGGTATAACTCGCTTATGGATGGGAAAGCGTGGTGAAAAAAAGGGCCGACGCTTTGTTGGGTTTTTTCTTCTCTTCTCTTCTGCTGTATACGCGGAGGCTGGGAACAGAACAGTGAGAAGACGCTGATATCCAGCTGGTCAGTAAGATTCTTTATGAGTTGGAATGAAAAAAGGGTTAATAGATAGTGCACTGGTCAAACCATAAAATCCAAATTCTGCTAAAAGTTGTCTCGCTTCTCATTCGGCTCAAATTAGTAAAAGATTGGTTTGCGGGTCCCCTTGAGGTTGGGAGAAGTCCTCCCTCCAAATCTTCTTCTCTAGGTTTTTTCTTTCAATCGAATACTGTTCGGCATATTTTCGGTTTGGATCGTTTCTTCTTCGTCGCTTCTTTAGGTTATCACAATATCGGCTTCGTTTATACTTCGGCTCTTCATCAACAGGTCTTTCGGTGTTTATCAGTTGCTCATCGACTTTAGCGCACGTCTTCCCCCACTGTTACTTCGACTGCGACCGTTTACATTTTCAGTTTAACTTGATTGAGAGGATCTTAAACACTGTGATCGAGTAAGACTGTTTAAGTCGAAAAAAGTTTGCCTCGAAGGTTCAACTAGATTTTAACGTTATGATTGGAAATCGGATTTAAGCAATTCAGCTATGACAGCAAATTAGAATTGAGAATTAGCCTTTGAGAAAAGATTATGCATGCATTGATAAAAATTAAGATCGGGTTTCTTTCGGAGTTCGCCTTCACCTTCGGTTCGAATTTCACTTCGGCTTCTCGTTCGGCCTTTCAAAACTTGTTCGGATTTTCAGTTCGGAATACAAAGGCAATGGGAAACTACTGAGAATTGTTAGCAAGTTGATATAAAAATGAAAGCATCGTCTGGGACACTATGGGTGTTCAAATTATCAAGGTGTCGGCATTACTGACACGGAACATTCGGAGTTTTGTGGACGCCCAATTCTTCGTCTAGGGTGCGCGTCCCCTCCTGCTGGGTTCTGTGAAGTAATTTCGAAAAATCTAAGTTAATTTATTGATGTTATGTGGTATTATAAATTAAATGCTGGACCCGATTGTCTCTGTGTTCTTTTCCTAATTTTTGGGATACACAAATTTATGAGATTTATTTTCCGCGGCGCCCAGTGTAAATTTCTATCTCGAGAATTCAATTAAGATGCGAGCGTCGTGTCTTTTCTTTATTAAGAAACTATTTTCTGATCTCACTAACGCAATTTCAACTGCAGGAGCTTTATACTGACCTATTTTCGGAGGCTTCGGCCAATTTCGGGGCATTTGCTCGAATCGTGAACTGGATTGTTACAATGACTTTCCAATTCGCTAATGAAAAAGCCCCAGAAGCAAAGTCACCTTGGTGTTAACTGTGCGTTCGCCCATTTTCGAAGGGTTTGATTGGTTGTCTTACATTTAGCGATAGTCATCCATTGAGGAGTGCAAAGGATTTCAAGACTTAACTCTGTCCATTTTCGGGGACTCCCCAAAACTTTTCAACATTTTTACTTTGAATTTCCCATACCTGCGGATCAACATAAGCCCGTTTTCAGGGGCTGTGCATCACTGAGACGGTAAGTAAAGAATTATTATAATTTTGACATATTGATCTGTCTAAGATGAGTTTCTTCTCTTAATAATGTGATAAGAGTAAACATGATAATTTGAAATAAACAAAAACAATTGATCACTAAAAGATAAATTAATAACTAATGACATTGATTAATTCTTAAAGAACTAAAGAAATGATGAGTTAAATAGGAAGATCAATAATATATAAATAAACTGATATATAAAGAAGTTTATTAATAGATAAATTGATAAATAAATAAATACAATTTTATCGTATGGTCTATGTATCGACAATCTTTTTGCAGAATATTAAAATACAGTACCACGTTGTCTTAAAAGTCTGCAAGTATTTTTTCTCACAAGACTCAGTTTTCCTAAGACACCAGCTGACCTTTGGAAAGACACCAGCAATCACAAGGTCACTAGTTATTCATGGCTGAATTTGCAACACTGGGATATCAGTAAAGTAGGACTGGAATGGATAATCATAACAACAAGCTGAGCAACAGCTGCGAGGAGAATCTAAAACTAGGACATTTAAATTTCTGAGTAATGGATTAAAGGCTAGCCGAAGCGGATAGTGTAGTATTGAAGTTAAGGTTGGGATATCAGTAGAGGAGGACTGGAGTGCTTCACGAAGAGATGGCCGTAACAACAAGCTGAGCTACAACAGCGAGGAGAATCCAAAGCTAGGACGTAACTACAGGTATGTTAAATTTCTGAGTAATGGATATATAGTATACTTTAGTTTATTCCAGTGTAGGAGCTAACGTCGTCTCGAGTTTGCCGGAGTTAATATAAAAGAAGAGCGAGCCTTTTCTTCAATTTAAGAGCTCGAGACATTTTAAATTTCTGCAGCTCAAGATAAGTCCATTTTCAGCGTCTAGTCTTGTGTAGGAGTTAAAGTTGTCTCGAGTTTTCCAGAGTCAATATAAAAGAAGAGCGGGCCTTTTTTTTCCATTTTAGAGCTTGAGATATTTTAACTTTCTGCAACTCAAGATAAACTCATTGCAGCGTCTTTGCATCACTTAGAAGGTAAGTAAATATTCATAACAATGTGATACTAACCTGTGTAAGATGAGTTCATTCACTAATAGGAAAACCCTGATGCGTCTAGATGCAGCTGGAGGAAAAAGTTATGGTCCATCAGCACCACAGGTCATCTGAAAGAGGTAAGGCCGGCCTGTTTCGATTACAACAAGTTTTGTCAGATTTTTCTTTTCACCATGATCTCGTGGCTCAGTTCGGATCAGAGCAGGACTGGAGTGCGTCATAAAAAGAGAGCCATAACAACAAGCTGAGCTACAACAGCGAGGATAATCCAACGCTAGGACATAGCCACAGCTACGTTAAATTTCTGAGTAATAGATTATTGGCTATTCGAAGCGGATTTTCTTCCTCTTACAAAAGTACTACATAGTACAGTATAGTATTGTACTGAATTTAAAGATGGGATATCGGTAGAGAAGGACTGGAGTGCTTCACGAAAAAATGGCCATAACAACAAGCTGAGCTACAACAGCGTGGAGAATTCAAAGCTAGGACATAACTACAGGTATGTTAGATTTCTGAGTAATGGAAGTATAGTACAGTTGGGTCTAGTCAAGTAGAGGAGCTAACGTCGTCTCGAGTTTGCCAGAATTAATATAAAGGTAAGGGCAGGCCTTTTTTACGATTTAAGAGCGTGGGACATTTTAAATTTCTGCAGCTCAAGAGAAGCCCATTTTTAGCGGCTTTGCATCACTGAGAAGGTAAGTAAAGAATTATAACAATGTGTTACTAACTTGTGTAAGATGGGTTCGTTGGCTTCGTAGGAAAACCCTGATCCGTGGCATAGAGCAGTTGGAGGAAAAAGTTATGGTCGATCAGCACTACAGGTCATCTGAAAGAGGTAAGGCCGGCGTGTTTTGCTTACGACAAGTTGTTCGATTTTTTTCTTTTCAACATGACCTCATGGCTCACTTCGGATCACGTCATAAACAAGCACATCGAGCACTTCATAGGTAATATTTTAGCGCATTAGATCATATCTACATGTATTTCGCGCTATATAAGTAATAAATAATTATTATTATTATCATTTGTAAGAATTCTTTCTTCTAGACTATCTGAAATTTTCTGTTTACAGAACTTTTTAGGTGGTTTCCTGATTAATTGGTTTAATGACAACGTTTCACAATGTGACGTGTTTAATATTTCAACACCTTTTTTCTCTTAACAGTTTTAATAGCTTAAAAACAAACAAAAATAATTGATAATCAATAAAAGATAAAATAAAGAAATAAATATATCTCAATAACTGATAACATTGATTAATTCTTGAAGAACTAAAGAAATGATGAATTGATAGGGAGATCAATAAATATGTAAATAAATTGATATATAAATAGGTTGAGAAATAGTTACGTTGTTAAATAAGTACAATTTTATCGCATAGTCTATGTATTAACAATATTTTTGCAGATTATTAAAATACAGTACCAAGTGGTCTTGGAGGTTTGCAAGTATCTTTTCTCACAAGACTAAGTTTTACCAAGACGCCAGCTGACTTTTAGAAAGACACAAGCAATCACAGGGTCGCTAGTGGTTTATGGCTCAATTTGCAACACTGGAATATCAGTAGAGCAGAACTGGAATGGATAATCATAACAACAAACTGAGAACCAGCTGCGAGGAGAATCCAAGGCTAGGACATAAGCAGAGGTACGTTAAATTTCTGAGTAGTGGATTAAAAGCTACTCGAAGCGGATTGTCTTCCTCTTACAAAAAGAACTACATATTGTAGTATAGTATTAAAGTTAAAGCACGGATATCAGTAGAGGAGGATTAGATTGCTTCATTAGAAGATAGTCATAACAACAAGCTGAGCTACAACAGCGAGGAGAATCCAAAGCTAGGACATAACCACAGGTACGTTTAATTTCTGAATAATAATTTAAAGGCTAGTTGAAGCGGATTTCTTCCTCTTACAAAAGTGCTGCATAGTATAGTATAGTAAAATATTGAATTTAAAGCTGGGTTGTCAGTAGAACAGGACTAGAGTGCTTCATGAAAAGATAGCTATAACAAAAAGCTGAGCTACAACAGCGATGACAATTCAAAGCTAGGACATAACCACAGGTATGTTAAATGTCTCAGTAAAGGAAGTATACCATACTCTAGTCTAGTCTAAGAGTTAAGGTTGTCTTAAGTTTGCCAGAATTAATATAAAACAGCAGCGTGCCTTTTTTTTCCATTTTAGAGCTTAAGACATTTTAACTTTCTGCAACTCACGAGAAGCTCATTTCGGCGACTTTGCATCACTTAGAAGGTAAGTAAATAATCATAACAATTTGATACTAACCTGAGTAAGATGGGTTCGTTCGCTAATGGGAAAACCCTGATGCGTGGCCTAAAGCAGTTCTAAGAAAAAGTTATGGTCGATCATCACTACAGGTCATCTGAAAGAGGTAAGGCCGGCATGTTTTGATTGCAACAAGTTCTGTCAGGTTTTTTTTCTTCAGAATGACCTCGTGGCTGAGTTCGGATCAGAGCAAGACTGGACTGCTTCATAAAAAGAGAGCCATAACAACAAGCTGAGCTACAACAGAGAGGAGAATCCAAAGCTAGGACATAACCACAGGTATGTTAAATGTCTCAGCAAAGGAAGTATACTTTAGTCTAGTTTAGTCTAGTGAAGGAGTTAAGGTTCTCTCGAGTTTGCCAGAATTTAAATATAAGAAGAGCGCGCCTTTTTTTCTATCTTAGAGCTTGAGACATTTTAACTTTCTGCAACTCACGATAAGTTCATTTCAGCGGCTTTGCATCACTGAGAAGGTAAGCAAATAATCATAACAATTTGGTACTAACCTGTGCAAGATGGGTTTGTTCACTGATAGGAAACCCCGATGCGTTGCCTAAAGCAGTTCTGAGAAAATTTATGGTCGATCAGCACTACATGTCATCTGAAAGAGGTAAGACCGGCATGTTTCCATTGCAACAAGTTTTGTTAGACCTTTTTTTTTCATCATGACCTTGTGGCTCAGTTCGGATCAGAGCAGGACTGGAGTGCTTCATAAAAAGATAGCCATAACAAAAAGCTGAACTACAACAGAGAGGAGAATCCGAAGCTTGGACATACCTTTAACAGGTATGTTAAATGTCTCAGTAAAGGAAGTATACTCTAGTCTAGTCTAGTCTAAGAGTTAAGGTTGTCTCAAGTTTGCCAGAATTAATATACAAGACCGTGTCTTTTTTTCCATTTTAGAGCATGAGACATTTTAACTTTCAGCAACTCACGATAAGCTCATTTCAGCGACTTTGCATCACTGAGAAGTTACGTAAATAATCATAACAATTTGATACTAACCTGTGTAATATGAGTTCGTTCACTGATAGGAAAACCCTGATGCGTTAAGAACCAGCTGAAGGAAATAGTTATGGTCCATCAGCACTACAGGTCATCTGAAAGAGGTATGGCCGGCATGTTTCCATTGCAACAAGTTTTGTTAGATTTTTTTTTCTTCAGCATGACCTCGTGGCTCAGTTCGGATCAGAGCAGGACTGGAGTGCTTCATAAAAAGAGAGCCATAACAAGAAGCTGAGCGACAACAAAGAGAAGAATTCAAAGCTTGGACATAACCACAGGTATGTTAAATGTCTCAGTAAATGAAGTATAATATAGTCTATTCTAGTCTAGTCTAAGAGTTAAGGTTGTCTCGAGTTTGCTAGAATTAATAAAAAAGAAGAGCGCGCTTTTTTTTCCAATCTGGAGCTCGAGACATTTTAACTTTCTGCAACTCACGATAAGCTCATTCCAGCGACTTTGCATCACTGAGAAGGTAAGTAAATAATCATAACAATTTGATACTAACTTGTGTAAGATGGGTTCGCTCACTGATAGGAAAACCCTGATGCGTTGCCTGAAGCAGTTCTAAGAAAAAATTATGGTCCATCAGCAGCACTATAGGTCATCTGAAAGAGGTAAGGCCAGCATGTTTTGATTGCAAAAAGTTTTTTTAGATTTTTTTTTCATCATGATCTCGTGGCTCAGTTCGGATCAGAGCAGGACTGGAGTGCTTCATAAAAGAGAGTCATAACAACAAGCTGAGCTACAACAGAGAGAAGAATCCAAAACCAGGACATAACCACAGGTATGTTAAATGTCTCAGTAAAGGAAGTATACTATAGTCTAGTCTAAGAGTCATTATTGTCTCGAGTTTGCCAGAATTGACATAAAAGAAGAACGTACTTTTTTTTTCTATTTTAGAGCTTGAGACATTTAACTTTCTGCAACTCACGATAAACTCATTTCAGCGACTTTGTATCACTGAGAAGGTAAGTAAATAATCATACCAATTTGATACTAACCTGTGTAATATGAGTTCGTTTACTGATAGGAAAACTCTGATACGTTGCCTAAAGCAGTTGTAAGAAAAAATTATGGTCGATCGGTACTACTACTGAAAGAGGTAAGGCGGCATGTTTTGATTGCAACAAGTTTTGTTAGATTTCTTTTTCTTTTTTTCTTTTTTTTTTTTTACAGCATGACCTCGTAACTCAGTTCGGATCAGAGCAGGACTGGAGTGCTTCATAAAAAGGGAGCCATAACAACAAGCTGAGCTACAACAGAGAGGAGAATTCAAAGCTAGGACATAACCACAGGTATGTTAAATGTCTCAGTAAAGGAAGTATACTCTAGTCTAGTCTAGTCTAAGAGTTTAGGTTGTCTCGAGTTTGTGAGAATTGAGATAAAAGAAGAGCACGCCTTTTTTTTCCATTTCAGAGCTTGAGACATTTTAACTTTCTGCAACTCACGATAAGCTCATTTCAGCGACTTTGCATCACTTAGAAGGTAAGTAAATAATCATAACAATTTGATACTAACCTGAGTAAGATGAGTTCTTTCACTGATAGCAAAACCCTGATGCGTGATACTCCAACCTGAGCTACAACAGCGAGGAAAATCCAAAGCTAGGACCTAACCACAGGTATGTTAAATGTCTTATATTTAGATTAGATTAGCAGTCTTTTTGCATATAAGTCGAGTGTAGATTAATGTATTGCCATCTACTCCATTGCAGTTTAGGCAATCCCGAACAGTCTAGTCCAGTCAAGTGCAGTGCAGAGCAGTGCAATCCGTAGCAGCTCTGCCCCGTCCCGTCCCGTCCAAAACAACTAACTGCTGTTGAGTCTACCACAACGCAGCCCTGCTCAGTCAAGTTAGGAACAACCAAGTGCATTGCGGCCCGTCCAGTCAAGTGAAGTACTATTCGGAAAAGTCCACATTGAAGCCCATACAAGCGTATTTCAGTCCTGTGTTGTCTTCAGTTGTGACACTAACACAATCAAGAGCGTCTACTTACGGCATTGTCGTAGACAGGTCTTTTTTAATGATACCTTAATAAAAGTGTACCTAATAACTGAAAAGTAAACAAGAATAATTGATAATCAATCAAAGATAAAATAAAGAAATAAAATAAATATCTCAATCACTGCAAACATTGATTAATTCTTGAAGAACTAAACAAATGATGAATTAATAGGGAGATAAATAAATATGTAAATAAATTGATATATTAATAAGTTCAGAAGTAGTTACGTTGTTAAATAAATACAATTTTATCGTATGGTCTTTGTATAGACAATATTTTTGCAGAATATTAAAAGATAGCACCACGTTGTCTTAAAAGTTTGCAAGTATTTTTTCTCAAAAGACTCGGTTTTCCCAAGACAGCAGCTGACCTTTGGAAAGACACATGCAATCACGGCGTCACTAGTAATTCATGGTTTAATTTGAAACACTGGGATATCAGTAGAGCAGGACTGGAATAGATAATCATAAAAACAAGCTGAGCAACACCTGCGAGGAGAATCCGAAGCTAGGACATAACTACAGGTACGTTAGATGTTTAAGTAATGGATTAAAAGCTAGTCGAAGCGGATTGTCTTCCTCTTACAAAAAGTGCTACATAGTATAGTATACTATAGTATTGAAGTTAAAGGACGGATATTAGTAGGGGAGGACTGGAGTGCTTCATAAGAGGATAGCCATAACAACAAGTTGTGGTACAACAGCGAGGAGAATTCAAACCTAGGACACAGCCACAGCAACGTTAAATTTCTGAGTAATGGATTAAGGGCTAGATGAAGAGGATTGCCTTCCTCTTAGAAAAGTAAAATATAGTATAATAAAGAATTAAATTTATAGCTGGGCTATCAGTAAAACCGGACTGGAGTTCTTCAGGAAAAGATAGCCATAACAACAAGCTGAGGAACAACAGCGAGGAGAATCCAAGGCTAAGAAATAACCACAGGTATGTTAAGTGTCTCGGGAGAGGAAGTACAGTCTAGTCTAGTCTAATCAGGTGTAGGAGTTAAGGTTGTCTCGAGTTTGCCAGAATTTATATAAAAGAAGAGCGAGCCTTTTTTCGATTTCAGACCTTGAGGCATTTTAACTTTCTCCAGCTCAAGATGAGCTCATTTTTAGCGGCTGTCCATCACTGAGAAGGTAGGTAAAGAATTATAATACTGTGATACTAACCTGTCTAACGTGGGATCATTGGCTGATAGAAAAACCCTGATGCGTTGCATAGAGCAGTTAGAGGAAAAAGTTATGGTCGATCCGCACTGCAGGTCATCTGAAAGAGGTAAGGCCGGCATGTTTCCATTGCAGCAAGTTTTGTCACATTTTTTCTTTTGAGCATGACCTCGTGGCTCATTTCGGATCAGAGCAGGACTGGAGTGCTTCATAAAAAGAGAGCCATAACAACAAGCTGAGCTAAAACAGTGAGGAGAATCCAAAGCTAGGGCATAACCACAGGTATGTTAAATTTCTGAGTACTGGATTAAAGGTTAGTCGAAGCAGATTGTCTTCCTCTTAGAAAAGTGCTACATAGTACAATATAGTATTGAATTTAAAACTGGAATATCGGTAGAGCGGGACAGGACTGCTTCACGAAAAAGTGCCCAAAACAACAAGCTGAGCTACAACAGCGTGGAGAATCCAAAGCTAGGACATAACTACAGGTATGTTAGATGTTAGTTTAGTCTAGTAGAGGAGGGAACGTCGGTGGGTTCTTTGGCTTATAAGAAAACTCTGATGCGTTGCGATCAGCACTACAGGTTATCTGAAAGAGGTAAGGCCGGCATGTTTTGATTGCAACAAGTTGTTAGATTTGTTTTTTCTCAGCATGACCTCGTGGCTCCCTTTGGATCACATCATAAACAAGTAGCACATCGAGCGCTGCATAGGTAATATGTAATCATTTGTAAGAATTATTCTTTCTTTTAGACTATCTGAAATTTCTGTTTACAGAGCTTTTTAGGTGCTTTCCTTATTAATTGGTTTAGTGACAACGTTTCACTACTCACTATGTGACGTGTTTAATATTTCAACACCTTTTTTTCTCTGAACAGTTTTCAGTGGAGAAAATAGTGTTTTAAAACAAGGCCTAATCAGCAGCCCCTCAGAAAGGTCACAGATGACGATTAACTGTAAGTATTCAGTTATGGACAATTCGAGGACAACTAACACGATATCCACTGTTACATATTTCGTATGCTCAAAAACACGAATTGTCTTGAATGGTTGAAACTGAAACTTGCTTCATAAAATAATTTTTATTTAGTTAATCGTTTCTCAAAACATCGGTATATCATCCGTCTTTCTTCGTAGTCTTTTGCATAAAATTCAAGTGCAGATTAATGTATTGCCATCAACTCCATTGCAGTTTATGCAATCCAGAACAATTCTTTTAACTTACTTCCAGCGCTGTGCAAAGCTATCCTGTGTGCTCTAGTCCAATGAAGTACATTCACGTGCAGCGCAGTACAGTCAGTCAGTTTCAATTAAAAACGTGCAATGTAGTTCGGTGCAGATCAGTCTAGGGAGGTGCAGTGAACTGACTGTCCTGTATGATACTTTCCAGTTCAATCCAGGGTAATGCAGTGTAGTGCAGTCTGGTGAAGTCAAGCTCAAGCAAAGACAGTCCAGTTAGGTACAGTGCCGTCCAGTTCAGTCTTCTGAAATGCTGTCCGGTCCAGTCCACTCCGCTAACGTGTACTCCAGTCCAGTTTAATCCGGTCCAGTCTATTAAGTGGAGTCTGGTCCCGTCCAGTCCAGTCCCGTCCCGTTGAAATCTATTGGTTCCCGTCCAATTCCATTCACTCCCTTCCACCTAAGTACATTTCAATCTAGGATAGCCCAGGTCCATATAAGTCAACAGCAGTCGAGTCTAGTCCAGTCAAGTGCAGTGCAGAGCAGTGCAATCCGTAACACCTCAGCCCATTTCCGTTTCGTCCAGTTGAGAACAACTAACTGCCGTTGAGTCTAGCACAACCCAGTCCTGCTCAGTCAAGTTAGGAACAGCCAAGTGCATTGCGGCCCGTCCAGTCAAGTGAAGTGTTATTCGGAAAAGCCCACATTTAAGCCCACACAAGTGTATTTCAGTCCTGTGTTGTCTTCAGTTGTGACACCAACACAATCAAGAGCGTCTACTTACGGCATTGTCGTAGACAGGTCTTTTTTAATGATACCGTAATAAAAGTATACCTGATAACTTAAAAATAAACAAGAATAACTGATAATCAATAAAACATAAAATAAAGAAATAAAATATATTTCTCAATCACTTAAAACATTGATTAATTCTTGAAGAACTAAATAAATGATGAATTAGAAGGGAGATGAATAAATATGTAAATAAATTAATATATAAATAAGTTAAGAAATACTTACTTTATTAACTGAATACAATTTTATCGTATGGTCAATGTGTTTAAAATGTTTTTGCAGAATATTAAAATGTAGCACCACGCTGTCTTAACGGTTTGCAAGTATTTTTTCTCACAAGACTAAGTTTTACCAAGACGTCGTTAGCGATGGTCGTTAGTGATTTATGGCTGAATTTGAAACACTGAGATATCAGTAGAGCAGGACTGGAATGGATAATCATAACAACAAGCTAAGCAACAGCTGCAAGAAGAATCCAAAGCTAGGACATAAGCACAGGTAAGTTACATTACTTAGTAGTGGATTAAAGGCTAGTCAAAGCGGATTGTCTTCAACTTAGAAAAGTACTACATAGTATACTATAGTAAGGTATTGAATCTAAGGCTGGGAGATTAGTAAAACAGGACTGGAGTGCGTCGTGAAAATATAGCCATAACAACAAGCTGAGATACAACAGGAAGGAGAATCAAAGACTAGGACATAACCACAGGTATGTTAAATGTCTCAGTAAAGGAAGTGTAGTATAGTCTAGTCTAGTGTAGGAGACAAGGTTGTCTCGAGTTTGCCTGAATTAATATAAAAGAACAGCGGACCCTTTTTTCGGTTTAAGAGCTTTAGACATTTTAACTTTCTGCGGCTCAAGAAAAGCTCATTTTCAGCGGCTTAGCATCACTGAGAAGGTAAGTAAAGAATTATAACGATGTGATACTAACCTGTGTAAGATGGGTTCGTTGGCTGATAGCAAAACCCTGATGCGTTGCATAAAGTAGTTGTAGGAGAAAGTTCTGGTCGTTCAGCACTACAGGTCATCTGAAAGAGGTAAGGCCGGCATTTTTTGATTGCAACGAGAATTACAACAATGTGATACTCACTTGAGTAACATGGGTTCGTTGATTGATAGGAAAACCCTGATGCGTTGCATAGAGCAGTTGGAGGAAAAAATCTTGGTCGATCAGCACTACAGTTCATCTGAAAGAGGTATGGCCGGCAGGTTTTGATTGCAACAAGTTTTGTTAAATTTTTTCTTTTCAGCATGACTGCGTGTCTCAGTTTGGATCAGAGCAGGATTAGAGTGCTTCATTAAAAGCCACAACCACAAGGTAAGCTACAACCGCGAGAAGAATCCAAAGCTAGGACAGCCACAGGTGAATTTAATTTCTGAGTAATGGATTAAAGGCTTGTCGAAGCAGAAAAGTACTACATAGTATAGTATAGTAAACAATTGAATGTAAATCTAGGATATCAGTAAAACAGGATTGGAGTGCTTCATGAAAAGATAGCCATAACAAAAAGCTGAGCTACGACAGCGAGGAGAATCCAAGGCTAGGACAATAACCATAGGTATGTTAAATGTCTCAGTAAAGGAAGTATAGTCTAGTCTTGTCTAGTTTAAGAAGGTTGTCTTGAGTTTGCCAGAAATAATGTAAAAGAAGAGGGCGCCTTTTTCTCGATTTAAGAGCTTCAGACAATTTAACTTTCTGCAGCTCATTTTCAACGGCTTTCCATCACTGAAAAGGTAGGTAAAGAATTATAATACTGCGATACTAATCTTTGTAAGATGGGTTGGTTGGCTGATAGAAAAACCCTGATGCGTTGCATAGAGCAGTTGAAGGAAAAAGTCGTGATCGATCAGCACTACCGGTCATCTGAAAGAGGTAAGGCCGGCATGTTTTGATCGCAACAAATTTTTTTAAATCTTTTCTTTTCTCCATGACCTCGTGACTCAGTTCGGATCAGAGAAGGACTGAATAAAAAGATAGCCATTACAACATAGTGAGCTACAACAGCGAAAAGAGATTAAAAGCTAGGACATAATAACGGGTACGTGTAATTTCTGAGTAATGGATTAAAAACTACTCCAAGCGGATTGTCTTTCTCTCAAAAAAGTACAACACAATTTAATATAGTATTAAATATAAAGCTGGATTATCGATAGAACAGAGGTGGAGTGCTTCACGAAAAGATGGCCGTAACAAGAAGCTGAGCTACAACAGCGAGGAGAATCTAAAGCTAGGACATAACTACAAGTATGTTAAATTTCTGAGTAATGGATGTATAGTATACTTAAGTCTAATCTAGTGTAGGAGCTAGCGTCGTCTCCAGTTTGCCAGAATTAATATAAAAGAAGAGCGGGCCTTTTCTTCAATTTAAAAGCTTGAGACATTTTTACTTTCTGTAGCTAAAGATAAGCCCATTTTCAGCGTCTTTGCATCACTGAGAAGGTAAGTAAATATCTATAACAAGGCGATACTAACCTGTGTAAGATGGGTTCGTTCACTGATAGGAAAACCCTGATGCGTTGCATAGAGCAGTTGGAGGAAAAAGTTATGGTCGATCAGCACTACAGGTCATTTGAAAGAGGTAACGCCGGCATGTTTTGATTACAACAAGTTTTGTTATTTTTTTTTTAGTAGGACCTCGTGGCTCACTTCGGATCACGTCATAAACAAGAAGCACATCGAGCGCTTCATAGGTAATATGTAATCATTTGTAAGAACTATTCTCTCTTCTAGACTATCTGAAATTTTGTTTGCAGAACTGTTTAGGTGGCTTCCTGATTAATTAAAGTTTAAGCTAAGATATGAGTCGAGCAGGACTGAGAGTGCTTCGTAATAAGATAGCCATAAAAACAAGCTTACCTACAACAGCGAGGAAAATCCAAAGTTGGGACAACCTCAGGTACGTTAAGTTTTTGAGTAATGGATTAAAGGCTAGTCGAAGCGGGTTGTGTTCCTCTTACAAAATTACTATATAGTAAAGTATAGTATTAAATTTAACGCAGAGATATCAGTAGAGCAGGACTGGACTGCTTCATGAAAAGATAGCCATAAAAACAAGCTGAGCTACAACAGCAAGGAGAATCCAAGGCTAGGACATAACTAGAGGTATGTTAAATGTCTCAGTAAAGGATGTATAGTCTAGTGTAAGAGTTAAGGTTGTATCGAGTTTGGCAGCATTAATATAAAAAAAGAGCGCGTCTTTTTTTCGATTTAAGAGCTGCAGACACTTTAACTTTCTGCAGCTCAAGATAAGCTCATTTCAGCGACTTAGCGTCACTGAGAAGGTACGTAAATAATCATAACAATGTGATACTAACTTGTGCAAGATGAGTTCGTTCACTGATAGGAAAACCCTGATGCGTTGCAGAGAGCAGTTGGAGGAAAAAGTTATGGTCGATCAGCACTACAGGTCATCTGAAAGAGGTAAGGCCGGCATGTTTCGATTAGAACAAGTTTTTCTTTTCAGCATGATCTCGTGGCTCAGCTCGGATCAGAGCAGGACTGGAGTGCTTCATATAAAGATAGCCATAACAACAAGCTGAGCTACAACAGCGAAGAGAATCCAACGCTAGGACATAGCCACAGCCACAGCCACGTTAAACTTCTGAGTAATAGATTATTAGCTCTTCGAAGCGGATTATCTTCCTTTTACAAAATTACTACATAGTAGAGTATAGTATCGTACTGAATTTAAAGCTGGAATATCGGTAGAGAAGGACTGGAATGCTTCACGGAAAAAATGGCCACAACAACAAGCTGAGCTACAACAGCGTGGAGAATCCAAAGCTAGGACATAACTACAGGTATGTTAGATTTCTGAGTAATGGAAGTATAGTATAGTTGAGTCTAGTCTACTGGAGGAGCTAACGTCGTCTCGAGTTTGCCAGAATTAATATAAAAGAGCAACGGGCCTTTTTTACGATTTAAGAGCTTGAGACATTTTACTTTCTGCAGCTAGAGAAGCCCACTTTTAGCGGCTTTGCATCACTGAGAAGGTAATTTAAGAATTATAACAATTTGATACTAACCTGTGGAAGATGGGTTTGTTGGCTGGTAGAAAAACCCTGATCCGTTGCATAGAGCAGTTGGAAGAGAAAGTCGTGGTCGATCAGCACTACCGGTCATCTGAAAGAGGTAAGGCCGGCTTGTTTTGATTGCAACAAGTTGTTAGTTTTTTCTTTTCCGCATGACCTCGTGGCTCACTTCGGATCACGTCATAAACACGAAGCACATCGAGGGGTTCATAGGTAATATGTAATCATTTGTAAGAATTATCCTTTTTTCTAGACTATCTAAAATTTTCTGTTTTCGGTGCAGATCAGTCTAGCGAGGTGCAGTGAACTGACTGTCCTGTATGGTACGTTCCAGTCCAATCCAGGGTAGTGCAGTGTAGTGCATTCTGGTGAAGTCAAGCTCAGCCTAAGACAGTCCAGTCCAGTGAAGTGCAGTGCCGTCCATTTCAGTCTTCTGAAGTGCTGTCCGGCTCAGACCAGTCCAGTCCACTCCACTGATGTGCGGTCCAGTTCATTCAGTGGATTCTGCGCCCGTCTAGTCCAATACTGTTCGTTCCCATCCAATTCCATTCACTCCCTTCCAGCTAAGTACATTTCAATCCAGCTTAGCCCAGGTCCATATAAGTCAATAGCAGTCGAGTCTACTCCAGTGAAATGAAGTGCAGAGCAGTGCAATCCGTAACAGCTCAGCCCAGTCCCATCCCGTCCAGTCCAGAACAACTACATGCCGCCGAGTCTAGGACAACGCATTCCTACTCAGTCAAGCTAGGAACAACCAAGTGCATTGCGGCCCGTCCAGTCAAGTGAAGGGCTATTCGGAAAAGCCCACATTTAAGCCCATTTAGGTGTATTTCAGTCCAGTGTTGTCTTCAGTTGTCACACCAACACAAGGAAGAGCGTCTACTTACATTGTCGTAGAAAGGCCTCCTTTAATGATACCTTGGGCCACTTGGGCTTTACTTTTAATAAAAATGTACCTAATAACTTAAAACCAAACAGAAATAACTGATAATCAATAAAATATAAAATAAAGAGATAAATATATCTCAATAACTGATAACATTGATTAATTATTGAAGAACTAAAGAAATGATGAATTAATAGGGAGATCAATAAATATGTAAATAAATTGATATACAAATAGGTTGAGAATTATTTACGTTGTTAAATAAATAAAATTTTATCGTATAGTCAATGTATTAACAATCTTTTTGCAGAATATTAAAATACAGTGCCACGTTATCTTCGAGGTTTGCAAGTATCTTTTCTCACAAGACTAAGTTTTACTAAGACATCAGCTGACCGTTAGAAAGACAGAGGCAACCACAGGGTCGCTAGTGATTCATGGCTGAATTTGCAACACTGGGATATCAGAAGAGTAGGACTGGAATGGATAATCATAACAACAAGCTGAGAACCAGCTGCGAGGAAAATCCAAGGCTAGGACATAACCAGAGGTACGTTAAATTTCTGACTAATGGATTAAAGGCTACTCGAAGCGGATTGTCTTCCTCTAACAAAAAGTACTACATATTGTAGTAGAGTATTGAGATTAAAGCACGGATATCAGTAGGGGAGGACTAGATTGCTTCGTTAGGAGATAGTCATCACAACAAGCTGACCTACATCAGCGAGGAGAATCCAAAGCTTGGACATAACCACAGGTACGTTTAATTTCTGAGTAATAATTTAAAGGCTAGCCGAAGCGGATTGTCTAACTCTTAAAAAAGTGCTACATAGTATAGTATAGCAAAATATTGAATTTAAAGCTGGGATGTCAGTAGAACAGGACTGGAGTGCTTCATGAAAAGATAGCCATAACAACAAGCTGAGCTACAACAGAGAGGAGAATCCAAAGCTAGGACATAACCACAGGTATGTTAAATGTCTCAGTAAAGGAAGTATAGTCTAGTCTAGTGTAAGAGTTAAGGTTATCTCGAGTTTGCCAGAATTAATATAATAGAGGAGCGCGCCTTTTTTATCCATTTTAGAGCTTGTGACATTTTAACTTTCTGCAACTCACGAGAAGCTCATTTCAGCGACTTTGCATCAGTGAGAAGATAAGTAAATAATCATAACAATTTGATACTAACCTGCGTAGGATAGGTTCGTTGGCTGATAGGAAAACCTTGATGCGTTGCCTGAGGCAGTTGTAGGAAAAAGTTATGGTCGATCAGCACTACAGGTCAACTGAAAGAGGCAAGGCCGGCATGTTTTGATTGCAACAAGTTGTGTTAGATTTTTTTTCCTTTTTTCAGCATGACCTCGTGGCTCAGTTCGGATCAGAGCAGGACTGGTGTGCTTTATAAAAAGAGAGCCATAACAACAAGCTGAGCTACAACAGAGAGGAGAATTCAAAGCTAGGACATAACCACAGGTATATTAAATGTCTCTGTGAAGGAAGTATAGTATAGTATAGTCTAGTCTAGTGTAGGAGTTAAGGTTGTCTCGAGTTTGCCAGAATTCAGATAAAAGAGCGAGCCTTTTTTTCCATTTTAGAGCTTGAGACATTTAACTTTCTGCAACTCACGAGAAGCTTCTTTCAGCGACTATGCATCATTGTGAAGGTAAGTAAATAATCATAACAATTTGGTACTAACCTGGGTAAGATGGGTTCGTTCACTGATAGGAAAACCCTGATGCGTTGCCTGAAGCAGTTGTAGGAAACTGGTAAATTACAGGTAAATTGAAAGAGGTAAGGCCCGCATGTTTTGATTGCAACAAGTTTTGTTAGATTTTCAGCATGATTTCGTGGCTCAGTTCGGATTAGAGTAGGACTGGAGTGCTTCATGAAAAGAGAGCCATAACAACAGGCTGAGTTACAACAGAAAGGAGAATCCAAAGCTAGGACATAAGGTATGTTAAACGTCTTAGTAAAGGAAGTTTAGTCTAGTTTAGTCTGGTGTAGGAGTTAAGGTTGTCTCGAGTCTGCCAGAATTCATATAAAAGAAGAGCTTGGAAGAGTTTAAGAGCTTCAGACATTTTAACTTTCTGCAGCTCAAGACAAGCTCATTTTCAGCGGCTTAGCATCACTGAGAAGGTAAGTAAAGAATTATAACAATGTGATACTAACCTTTTTAAGATGGGTTCGTTGGCTGATGGCAAAACCCTGATGCATTGCATAAAGCAGTTGTAGGAGAAAGTTATGGCCGTTCAGAACTACAGGTCATCTGAAAGAGGTAAGGCCGGCATGTTTTAATTGTAACAAGTTGTTAGATTTTTTCTTTTCAGCATAACCTCGTGGCTCACATCAAATCACGTCAAAACCAAGTAGCACATCGAGCGCTTCATAGGTAATATGTAATCATTTGTAAGAATTATCCTTTTTTCTAGACTATCTGAAATTTTCTGTTTACAGAACTTTTTAGGTGGTTTCCTGATTAATTAGTTTAATGACAACGTCTCACAATGTGACGTGTTTAATATTTCAACATCTTTTTTTCTCTTAACAGTTTTCTGTTTTCAGTGGAGAAAAACTAGTGTTTTCAAACAAGGCCCAATTAACAGCCCATCAGAAAGGTCACAGATGACAATTTACTGTAAGTATTCAATTATGGGACAAACTAAGGAAAACTAACACAATACCCATTGTTAAGTGCTGTCCGGCTCAGTCCAGTCCAGTCCACTCCAATGACGTGCGGTCCAGTCCATTCAGTGGAATCTGCTCCAGTCCCGTCCAGTCTAATTCCAATTCATTCCCTTCCACCTAAGTACATTTCAATCCAGCATAGCCCTGGTTCATATAAGTCAACAGCAGTCGAGTCTAGTCCAGTCAAGTACAATCTGTAACAGCTCAGCTCAGTCCTGTCCTGTCCCGTCCCGTTCAGTCCAGAACAACTAACTGCCGTTGAGTCTAGCACAACGCAGTCCTGCCCAGTCGAGCTAGGAACAACCAAGTGCATTGCGGCCCGTCCAGTCAAGTGAAGTGCTATTCCGAAAAGTCCACATTGAAGCCCATACAAGTGTATTTCAGTCCAGTCCTGTCTTCAGTTGACACACCAACACAATCAAGAGCGTCTACTTACGGCATTGTCGTAGACAGGTCGTTTTTAATGATACCTTAATAAAAGTATACCTAATAACTGATAGTAAACAAGAATAATTGATAATCAATAAAAGATAAATCAAAGAAATTAAATATCTCAATCACTGAAACATTGATTAATTCTTCAAGAACTTGAGAAACGATAAATTAATAAGGAGATAAATAAATATGTAAATAAATTGATATATTAATAAGTTCACAAATAGTTACGTTGTTAATAGGTACAATTTTATCGTATTGTCAATGTATTAACAATATTGTTGCAGAATATTGAAATATAGCACCACGTTGTCTTAAAAGTTTGCAATTATTTTTTCTCACAAGACTCAGTTTTACCAAGACACCAGCTGACCTTTGGAAAGACACAAGCAATCACAGGGTCACTCGTGATTCATAGTTAAATTTGCAACACTGGGATATCAGTAGAGCAGGACTAGAATGGATAATCATAACAACAAGCTGAGCAACACCTGCGAGGAGAATCCGAAGCTAGGACATAACCACAGGTACGTTAAATGTTTGAGTAACAGATTAAAAGCTGGTCGAAGCTGATTGTCTTCCTCTTACAAAAAGTGCTACATAGTATAGTATACTAAAGTATTGAAGTTAAAGGACGGACATTAGTAGAGGAGAACTGGAGTGCTTCATAAGAAGATAGCCATAACAACAAGTTGAGCTACAACTGCGAGGAAAATCCAAACCTAGGACATAACCACAGGTACGTTAAATTTCTGAGTAATGGATTAAAGGCTAGTTGAAGCGGATTGTCTTCGTCTTAGAAAAGTACAACATAGTATAATATATTAAATAATTGAATTTAAAGCTGCGATATCAGTAAAACAGGACTGGAGTTCTTCAAGAAAAGATAGCCATAACAACAAGCTGAGCTACAATACCGAGGAGAATCCAAGGCTAGGACACAACTACAGGTATGTTAAATGTCTCAGGAAAGGAAGAATCGTATAGTCTAGTCTAGTCTAGTGTAATCTGGGACTTACGGTTCTCCCGAGTTTGCCAGAATTTATATAAAAGAAGAGCGAGCCTCTTTTTCGATTTAAGACCTTGAGACATTTCAGCTTTCTCCAGCTCAAGAGAAACTCATTTTTAGCGGCTTTCTATTACTGAGAAGGTAGGGAAAGAATTATAATATTGTGATACAAACCTGTGTAACATGGGTTCGTTGGCTGATAGGAAAACCCTGATTCGTTGCAGAGAGCAGTTGGAGGAAAAAGTTATGGTCGATCAGCACTGCAGGTCATCTGAAAGAGGTAAGGCCGGCATATTTCCATTGCAACAAGTTTTGTCAGATTTTTCTTTTCAGCATGACCTTGTTGCTCAGTTAGGATCAAAGCAGGACTGGAGTGCTTCATAAAAAGAGAGCCACAACAACAAGCTGGGCTGCAACGGAGAGGAGAATCCAAAGCTAGGAAAAAATCTTCAGGTATGGTAGATGTTAGTTTAGTCTAGTAGAGGAGGTAACGTCGGTGGGTTTGTTGGCTTATAAGAAAACCCTGATGCGTTGCATAGAGGAGTTGGAGGAAAAAGTTATGGTCGATCAGCACTACAGGTCATCTGAAAGAGGTAAGGCCGGCATGTCTTGATTGCAACAAGTTTTTTTTTTTTCAGCATGACCTCGTGGCTCCCTTTGGATCACATCATAAACAAGTAGGACATCGAGCGCTTCATAGGGAATATGTAATCATTTGTGAGAATTATTCTTTCTTTTATACTATCTGAAATCTTCTGTTTACAGAACTTTTTAGGTGCTTTCCTGATTAATTGGTTTAATGACAACGTTCACTACTCACTATGTGACGTGTTTAATATTTCAACACCTTTTTTTCTTTTAACATTTTTCTGTTTTAAGTGGAGAAAAACTCGTGTTTTCAAAAAAGACCTAATCAGAAGCCCGTCAGAAAGGTCACAGATGACGATTAACTGTAAGTATTCAGTTATGGGACAATTCAAGGACAACTAAAACGATATCCATTGTTACATATTTCGTATGCTCAAAAACATGAATTGTCTTGAATAACTGAAGCTAAAACTAGCGTGATAATATAATTTTTATTTAGTTGATCGTTTCTCAAAACATCAGTATATCATCCGTCTTTATTAGTAGTCTTTTGCATAAAAGTCAACTGTAGATCAATGTATTGCCATCAACTCCATTGCAGTTTAGGCAATCCAGAACAATCCTTTTAACTTACTTCCAGCGCTGTGCAAAGCTATCCTGTGTTGTCTAGTCCAATGGAGTACATTCACGTGCAGTGCATTACAGTCTTTATCAGTTTCATTTGGAAACGTGGATTTCAATTCCATTCATTTCCTTCCACCTAAGTACATTTCAATCTAGGATAGCCCAGGTCCATATAAGTCAACAGCAGTCAAGTTTAGTCCAGTGAAGTGCAGTGCAGACCAGTGAAACCCGTAACACCTGGGCTCATTTCTGTTTCATCCAGTCGAGAACAACTAACTTCCGTTGAGTTTAGCACAATGCAGTCCTGCTCAGTCAAGTTAGGAACAATCAAGTGAATTGCAGCCCGTTCAGTCAGGTGAATTGCTATTGGGAAAAGCCCACATTTAAGCCCATACAAGTGTATTTCAGTCCAGTATTGTCTTCAGTTGTCACACCAACACAATTAAGACCGTCTACTTACGACATTGTCGTAAACACGTCTTTCTAATGATACCTTAATAAAAGTATACCAGCTAACTAAAAAATAAACAAGAATAACTGACAGTCAATAAAAGATAAAATAAAGAAATAAAATGTATATCTCAATAACTCATAATATTGATGAATTCTTGAAGAACTAAAGAAATGATAAATTAATCGGGAGATTAATAAATATATAAATAAATTGATATATAAATAAGTTAAGAAATACTTATGTTATTAACTGAATACAATTTTATCGTATGGTCAATGTATTAAAAATGTTTTTGCAGAATGTTGAAATATAGCACCACGCTGTCTTAACGGTTTGCAAGTACTTTTTCTTACAAGACTTAGTTTTACCAAGACACCAGCTGACCTTTGGAAAGACACAAGCACTCACAAGGTCGCTAGTGATTTATGGCTGAATTTGCAACACTGAGATATTAGTAGAGCAGGACTGGAATGGATAATCATAACAACAAGCTAAGCAACAGCTGCAAGAAGAATCCAAGGCTAGGACATAACCACAGGTACATTACATTTCTTAGTAATGGATTAAAGGCTAGTCGAAGCGGATTGTCTTCCTCTTAGAAAAGTACTACATAGTATACTATAGTAAGGTATTGAATGTAACGCTGGAAGAGTAGTAAAACAGGACTGGAGTGCTTCGTGAAAAGATAGACATAACAACAAGCTGACCTATAACAGCGAGGAGAATCAAAGACTAGGACATAACCACAGGTATGTTGAATGTCTCAGGAAAGGAAGTATAGTATAGTCTAGTTTAGGAGTTAAGGTTGTCTCGAGTTTGCCTGAATTAATATAAAAGAACAGCAGGCCTTTTTTTCGATTTAAGATCTTGAGACATTCTAACTTTCTGCAGCTCAAGATAAGCTTGTTTTCAGCGGCTTTCCATCACTAAGAAGGTAAGTAAAGAACTAAAACAATGTGATACTAACTTGTGTAAGATGGGTGCGTTGGCTGATAGGAAAACCCTGAGGCGTTGCATAGAGCAGTTCGTAAAAAAGTTATGGTTGCTCAGCACTACAGGTCATCTGAAAGAGCTAAGGCCGGCATGTTTTGATTACAACAAGTTTTGTTAGATTTTTTCTTCTTAGTAGGACCTCGTGGCTCATCTCGGATCAGAGCAGGACTGGAGTCCTTCATAAGAAAATAGCCATGACCACAAGCTGAGATACAACAGCGAGGAGAATCCAAACCAAGGACATAACCACAGGTACCTTAAATTTCTGAAAAATGGATTAAAGGCTAGTCGAAGCAGATTGTTTTCCTGTTAGAAAAGTACTACATAATATAGTATAGAATTGAATTTAAAGCTGGTATATCAGTAGAACAGGACTGGAGTGTATCAGGAAGAGATTGCAATAACAACAAGCTGAGCTACAACAGCGAGGACAATCCAAGGCTAGGACACAGGTACGTTAAATTTTTAAGTAATGGAATAGAGGCCAGTCGAAGCAGATTGTCTTCCTCTTACAAAAGTACTACATAGTTTAATATAGTATTGAATTTCAAGCTGGGGTATCAGTTGAAAAGGACGGGAGTGCTTCATGAAAAGATAGGCATAACAACAAGCTGAGCTACAACAGCGAAGAGAATCCAAAGCTAGGACATAACCACAGGTACGTTAAATGTCTAGTGATTCACGACTGAAGTATAGTATAGTTTAGTCTAGTGTAAGAGTTAAGGTTGTCTCGAAGAAGAGCGCGCCTTTTTTCGATTTAAAAGCTTGAGACATTTTAACTTTCTGCAGCTCAAGATAAGCTCATTTTCAGCGGCTTAGCATCACTGAGAAGGTAAGTGAAGAATTATAACAATGTGATACTGACCGGTGTTAGATGGGTTCGTTCACTGATAGGAAAACCCTGATGTGTTGCATAGAGCAGTTGGACGAAAAAGTCGTGGTCGATCAGCACTACAGGTCATATGAAAGAGGTAAGGCCGGCATGTTTTGATTGACACAAATGTTTTTTCTTTTCTTCATGACCTTGTGGCTCAGTTCGGATCAGAGAAGGACTGCATTGCTTCATAAAAAGATAGCCATTACAACATGGTGAGCTAAAACAGCGAAAAGAAACTAAAAGCTAGGACACAATAACAGGTGCATTCAATTTCTGAGTAATAGATTAGAGGCTACTCGAAGCGGACTGTCTTTCTCCCAGAAAAGTACTTCGTAGTACAGTATAGTATAGTATTAAATTTAAAGCTGGATTATCGATAGAACAGGACTGGAGTGCTTCACGAAAAAATTGCCTAAACTGGATTGGTTCAATAACTTCCCAATCTGCCAATAAAAATAGCCCTGGAATAAAAGTCATCCAGGTGTTAACTGCATGTTAGCCCATTTTTGGGAGGGTTTGGTCATTGTCTTAAATTTAGCCACAGTCATCCACTCTCAATTGCGAACTGTTCACGCGACTTGAAGGTTTGAGATTGCAAAACTTCCCTGTGTCCATTTTCGGGAAATTTTCACCTTTTTACCCTTGAACTTCGTATATCTGCGGCTCAACATAAACCCATTTTCTCACCGAGATGGTAATTAAAGAACTATAATTTTGGGATACAAATCTGCTTTAAAGATGGGTTTGTTCGCTGATATGAAAACCCTGACTCGTCGAATCGAGCAGTTGGAGGAAAAAAAATATGAACGATCATCTACATACTGTCTAGTAGAGAGCCTTTTCTAAATACAGCTTAATAAAAATATACCTAAAGTATGACTTCAATGATAAAAAAAATTGATCTATCAAAAAAAAAAATAAAGAAAGAAAATAAATCTTAATAACTAATAAAAGTGACTATTTCTTAAATAAACACTCAAGAAGATAAAGGAATGATGAATAAATAGGAAGATGAATACATATGTAAATAAATTGATAGTAAATGAAACAATTAATAGATATAATATCATAGTATGATTTATGTATTTATGATTTTTGCTGAATATTAAAATGAAATGTGACGTTGTCCTAAGTGTTTAAGACCTAGTTTTCCCAGAACAAAAGCTGACCTTTAAAAAGACACGAGCAACCACAATGTCGCCAGTGATTTTTGGCTGAATTTGTGAAACTGGGATGTGCTTCATGGGAAGATGATCATAACAACAAGCTAAGCCACAGCTGCGAGAAGAATCAAAAGCTCGGACAACCATTAGTACGAAAAAATTTCTGAGTAATGGAAGTAAAAGCTAGGCAAAGCAGGTTGTCTTCCTCTGACAAAAACGTCTATGAATTGGTGATAGAGCAAAGCTAGTACATCGGTCTTAAATCCGAAAGAGAATAAGTGTTCTCATTACTTCCAAACTCGAGAATAGGACATCTTGTAATAGTTTTTGCAAAATAAGTGAAATTATTACACATGTGCCTAAGTACTATGTAGTAGGGACATAGCAGAGTATAGTACAGTATAGTGTAGGAGATAATATGGCCTCAATTTTGATAGAAAGAATTGAAAAGGGATTTGGGAAGTTAAAATATTTTTAAATTATTGCAGCTCAAGATAAGTCCATTTTCGGGAGCTGTGCATCACTGAGTAGGTATGTAAAGAAATATTATGACACTAACCTGAGTAAGATGGGTTGCTTTGCTGATAGGAAAACCCTGATGCGTTAAATCGAGAAAAGAGAGAAAAACTTACAGTGTGATATCCATAAGCTCCACAGATCAATCTAATAAGAGGTAAGGCCAGCATGTTTTGATTGCAACAAGTTTTGTTAGGTTTTTTTTCAGCGTGGAGTCGTAACTCATTGCATCATAACGAAGTAGGGAATCAGACACTTCCAAGGTAACAGAAACATTTGTAAGAATTATTCTTGGTAACCCTAAGCAATTACTGGACTATCTGAAATTTTCTGTTTACAGAATTTGTAAGTGCGATTTGAAGTGCGATTTAGGGTAGTGCGGTGCTGTCCATTAGAGTGAAGTGCCATTCAGAAGAGGCCACATTCAAGTCCAATTCAGTAAAGTCAAGTTCATTCCAGTCCAATTCAGTCCAGTCACATCAGCCCAATGAAGTTTCTACAAATACTGTCGTGGAGAGGTTTTTCTAAATAATAGCTTAATAATAGTATAACTAATAACTTAAAATAAACCCGAAAAAAATTGATCAATAAAAAAATGAAATGAGGAAATGAAATAAATCTCAATAACTAATAACAGTGATCATTTCTCAACTAAATTCCTAAGAAGATAAAGAAATGATAAATGAGTAGGAAGATGAAAAAATATGTAAATGAATTGATAAATAAATAAAAGATTGATAAATATAATATTATTGTATGATTTATATATTTAAAATTTCTAATGCAGAATATTAAAAGCAATAGACGCGTTTTAAAAGTTTTCCAGGTATTTTATTCTCCCAAGACCTAGTTTTACTGAAACATCAACTGAACTTTGCAAGGACACAAGCAACCAAAGGATGACCGGTGATTTGTGGCTGAATTTGTTATGCTGGGATATCAGTAAAGCAGCACTAGAGTGCTTCATAAGATGATGATCGTAACAACAAAATAAGCTACAGCTAGGAGAAGAATCCCGGCCAAAGCTAGGACATAACCACAGGTACGGTAAAATTTCTAAATAATGGAAGTAAAAGCTAGTCAAAGAAGATTGCCTTCCTCTAAAAAAAGCACTTATCATTAAGTGATAGAGCATAGCCCTTACATTAGTCTTAAATTCAAGAGAGAACGAGTGTTCTGATCGCATCCAATTTCAAGAATATGACATCTTGTTATAGTTTTTACGGCAAAATAAATGTAATTATTTTACAGGAATCTATATATTATACAGTAGGGTATATACTGCAGTATAGTATAAGATAATTTGGTATTGCACTCTGTAATAAAGTATAGGAGTTATTGATGTCCCAATTTTGATAGAAAGAATAGAAAACGTATTTGGGAGGTAAAAGCATTTTAAAATTAGTGCTGCTCAAGATACGCCCGTTTTCGGAAGCTGTGCAGCACTGAGTAGGTATGTAACGAAATATTATAATGTTATATTACTAACCTGAGTAAGATGGTTTGCTTTGTTGATAGGAAAACCCTGTTGCGTTGCACCGAGCAGTTGGAGAAAAAGGTAATACCTATAAGCTCTACAGATCATATTGTGGATTTCAACAAGTTTTGTTCGATTTCCGGGTTGTTTTGTTTTGTTTTTTTCAGCAGGACTTCGTAACTCGCTCCAGATCACATCACAACGAAAAGGGCATCAGACACTTCAAAGGTAACATCGAAACATTTGTAAGAATTATTCTTGACTCTAGACTATCTGAAATTTTCTGTTTACAGAATTTGTGAGGTAGCTTCGCGACTCATTGCTTTGATATCAATGTTTAATCATTCACAAGTAACATGTTTAATATTTCAATCCTTTTTTCTGAAAGTTTTCTGTTTTCAGAGGAGAAAACTATCAATGGGTAGTGCTTTTAAACTGTTATCCAATCAGCTGCCCATTGGACTGGCCACCATGACGAATAAGTGTAAGTATTAAGTCAGGGGACAATTCAAGGCAACTGACATGATTTCCATTGTTGCATTTCATATGCTGGAAACGCAAATTGTCTTAAATATGTGCGACTAGCACTAACTTAAAAAATGATTTAGTTGATCTTTTTTTAATCCTTAGTAAATTATCAGTCTTTATCAGCAGTCTTTTGCATTCAAGTCAAGTGTAGTACCATTAACTCCATTGCAATTAAGACAATCCACAATAGTCCTTCTAAGTTAAGTCCAATGCGATGCAAACTATCCTGTATGGTTATTTCCAGTTCAATCCAAGACAGTGCAGTGTAATGCACTCTGGTGTAGTCAAGCACAGTCTATAACAATTCAGTGCAGTGCTGTCTGGTGTAGTCCAGTCTTGTCCCGCTCACTGCAGTCCACTCAAGTAAAGTCCCATCCATGCAAGTAGATTGCAGTGTATTTCCATCTGGAACAGCCCAACTCCATGAAAGCCAACTGCAACAATCCAGTCCAGTAAGGTACAGCGCTGTCCAGTCCAGTCCAGACAGTCCCGCCCACTGAAGTACAGTGCGGTGTATTTCGATTTAGAGTGCAATGTCGAGCACTATGCAATCCTGCTGAGTAAAGTAAAGTACAACCTAGGGAAGTGCAGCGCCATCCATTAGAGTAAACTGCCTTTCAGAAAAGGCGACATTCAAGTCTAATTAAGTTAAATGCAGTCCAGTCCAGTCACATCACCCCAATGAAATATCTACAAATACTGTGGGGGAGAGGTTTTTCTAAATGATAGCTTTATAAAGGTATACCTAATAACTAAAAATGCACCAAAGAATTGATGAATACAAACCTGAAATAAAGAAATGAAATAAATCTTGATAACCAATAAAAGTGATCATTTCTCAACTTAATTCCTAAGAAGATTAAGAAATGATAAATAAGAAGGAAGATGGAAAAATACGTAAATAAATTGATAGATAAGTAGAAAAGTATTAACTATGATATTATTGTATTATTTACTTATTTATGATTTTTAGTGCAGAGTATTAAAAGAAATCGCAACGTTTAAAAAGTTTTCCAGGTATTTTTTTCTCCTAAGACCCAGTTTTATCGAACCATCAGCTGATCTATGGAAGGGCACAAGCAACCAAAGGGTCGCCAGTGATTCGTGGCTGAATTTTTAACACTGGGATATCAATAGAGCAGTATTGGAGTGCTTGACGAGAAGAAGGTCATTACAACAAGCTAAGCTACAGCTGCGAGAAAAAGCCAAAGGTAGGACATAACCACAAGTACAATAAAATTTGTGAGTAATGGAGGTAAAAGCTAGTCAAAGCAGATTTCTTCCTCTTAAAAAAAAGCACCCCTGAAGGGGTGATTGAGCATAGCCCTTACATTAGACTTAAATTGAAAGGAGAAAGTGTTCTTATCGCTTCCAAACTCGAGAATATGACATCTTATACTAGTTTTTATGGCAGTATAAGTAAAAATTATTACACATGCATCGAAGTACCATACAGTGGGATATAGTACAGTACAACATAGTATGGCAGAGTTTTGGCACCGTTTACTATAGTATAGTATAGGAGTTAACGTGGTCTCAAGTATAATAGAAAGAATAAAAAAAGGGATTTGGGATGTTAAAACATTTTAAAATTAGTGCAGCTCAAGATACGTCGAGAGCAGTGCATCGCTGAGTATGTACGAAAAGAAATATTATAATGTTATTATTCTAACTTGAGTTAAATGGGTTGGTTCGCTGATAGGAAAACCCTTATGCGTTGCACCGAGCAGTTGGAGAAAGACTGACTATCCATTAGTTCTACAGATCATCTAAAAAGAGGTAAGGCCGGTATGTTTTGATTGCGATAAGTTTTGTCAGATTTCTTTCTTTTTTTTAGCAGAACCTCGTAACTCACTCCAGATCTCAACACAACGAAGTAGGGTATCAGACACCTCAAAGGTAACATAGAAACATTCTTGGTTCTGGACTATCGGAAAATTTCTGTTTACAGAATTTGTGAGGCGGCTTCGCGACTCATTACTTTTAATTGTAATTTCAGTCCTTTTTTAATTTTAAAAGTTTTTTGTTTTCAGAGCAGGAAAACTATCAATGGGTGGTGCTTTTAATCAAGGCCCAGTTGTCCGATCAGCAGCATATGGGACTGGTCACATGACGAATAAGTGTAATTATTAAGTCGGGTGACAATTCAAGGACAACTCACATTATTACTATCACAGGACGAAATCGCATGTTTCCGTATTTCTGAAACGTGGCGGAAACATGCAACTCCATGTTTCCGTTATGTTTAACATGCACAAAAAGTGGTCCGGTTCCGTTGTATACGCAGCAACGGAAACGCGAGAAAACGTCACGAAACCGGTAACGGAAACACAGGTTATCCGTCGTGTTTCCAGAACGGTTTAACATGTTTCTGCCACGTTTCCGTTTACCGATTCTTGCAATTTCGTCCTGTGTATCATTGCATTTCATATACTGAAAACACAAATTGTCTTAAATATGTGTGATTAGCATTAGCTTAAAAAAAATGATTTAGTTGATCTTTTTTTAGCCCTTAGTATATTATCAGTATTTATTAGCAGTCTTTTGCGTTCAAATCAAATGTAGTACCATTAACTCCATTGCAATCTAGGCAATCCAGAATAGTCTTTCCAAGTTAAGTACAATGCAATGCAAACTATCCTGTATGGTGATTTCCAGTTCAATCCAAGACAGTGCGGTGTAATGCAGTTTGGTGAAGTCAAGCAGTCTATAGCAATCCAGTGCACTGAAGTGCAGTGCTGTCTGGTCCAGTCCAGTCTAGTCTCGTTTACTCTAGTAGTTTTACCGAGACATCAGCTGATCTTTCAAAGGACACAACCAACCAAAGGGTACCCAGTGATTCGTGGCTGAATTTCTAACACTGGGATATCAGTAGAGCAGTATTGGAATGATTCATGAGAAGATGATCACGACTACAAGCTAAGCTACAGCTACAGCTACAAGAAGAATCTAAAGCTAGAATACAGGCACAGGTACAATAAAATTTCTGAGTAATGAAAGTAAAAGCTAGTCAAAGCAGATCGTCTTCCTCTAAAAAAAAGCACCCCTGAAGGGGTGATAGACCATAGCCCTTACATTACTCTTAAGTTAAAAAGAGTACAAGTTTTCTTATTGCTTCCAAACTCGGGAATGTCGTCGTATAACAGTTTTTATGGCAAAATAAGTGAAATTATTACACGTGACTCTAAATACTATACAGTAGGGTATAGTATAGTATAATGTAGTATAGCATAGTTTGATATTGCACACTATAGTATAGTATAGGATAGGAGTCAATACTCTCTCAACTCTAATAAAAAGAATAGAAAACGGATTTGGGAGGTTTAAACATTTTAAAATTAGTGCAGCTCAAGATAAGCCCAATTTTGGGAACTGTGCATCACTGAGTAGGTTTGTAAAGAAATGTTATAATGTTATGATACTAACCCGAGTAAAATGGTTTGATTCGCTAATAGGAAAACCCTGATGCGTTGAACCGAGCAGTTAGAGAAAAACCTGATATCTATAAGGTCTACAGATTATGTAAATAGAGGTAAGGCTGGCATGTTTTCATTGCAACAAGTTTTGTCAGATTTCTATTTTTTCTCTTTTTTTTTCAGGAAGACCTCGTAACTCACCCCACATCATATCGTAACGAAGTAGGGCATCAGACACCTCAAAGGTAACATAGAAACATTTGTAAGAATTATTCTTGGTTCTGGACTACCTTAAATTTTCTGTTTATAGAATTTGTGAGGCGGCTTCTCGACTCATTGCTTTGACGCCAATGTTTAATAATTTACAAGGTGACATGTTTAATATTTAACCCCCTTTTGTATTCTGAAACTTTTCTCTCTCAATAGGAGAAAAATAATCAATGGGTAATGCTTTTAAACATGGCCTAGTTATCAAATCAACAGCCCATGAGACTGGTCACAGATAACGATTAAGTGTAAGTATTAAGTCAAGGTACAATTCAAGAACAACTTGCATGATTTCCATTGTTACATTTCATATGCTCGAAACACAAATTGTCTTGAATATCTGCGACTAGCATTACCTTCAAAAGAAAACGTATTAGAAGATTTTTTCTAAATCCTTAGAATATTATCAGTCTGTATTAGCAGTCTTTTGCATTCAAGTCAAGTGTAGTACCATTAACTCCATTGCAATCTGGGCAATCCAGAAAAGTCTTTCCAAGTCCAGTCCAGTGCTATGCAAACTATGCTGTAAGTAGATTTCCAGTTCATCCAAGACAGTGCAGTGTAATGCAATCTGGTGAAATCAAACATAGTCTATAGCAGTTCAGTGCAGCAAAGTGCAGTGCTCTCTGGTCCAGTACAGTCTTGTCCCGCTCACTCCAGTCCAGTCTCACCCACGCAAGCACATTGCAATGTATTTCCATCCGGAACACCCCTAGTCCATAAAAGACAACTGCAACAATCCAGTTCCGTGAAGTGCTGTCCTGTCCTGTCCTGTCCAGTCCAGTCCAGTCCCACCCACTGAAGTACAGTGCAGTGTATTTCAATCTGGAGCCCAATGTCGAGTGCAATGCACTCCGGCTGAGTCAAGTGAAGTACAACCTAAAGCAGTGCGGTGCTGTCCATTAGAGTAAAGTGCCATTCAGAAAACGCCACATTCAGGTCCCAGTCAGCGCAGTCTGGTCCAGTCACAGCAGTCAAATGAAGTGTCTACAAAAGCTGTCGTGGAGAGCTTTTTCTAAATGATAGCTTCATAAGACTATACCTACTAACTTAAAATACACCAAAAAAATTGATAAATAAAAAATTGAAATAAAGTGATGAAATAATCTTGAGATCATTTCTCAACTAAATTCCTAAGAAGATAAAGAAATGAAGAATAAGTAGGAAGATGAAAAAATATGTAAATAAGTTGATAAACCAATAAAAAATAACAAATATAACATAACTATATGTATTTATGATTTTTTTAATGCAGAATATAAAAACGAAATGGAAAGTTTTAAAAATTTTCCAGGTATTTTTTCTCCCAAGCCCAGAAATCGGCTGATCTTTGGAAGGACCCAAGCAATCAAAGGGTCTCCAGTGATTTGTGGCTGAATTTGTAACGCTGGGATATCAGTAGAGCAATAGTGGAGCGCTTCATTAGAAGATGATCTTAAGAACAATCTAAGCTACAGCTGCGAGAAGAATCCAAAGCTAGGACATAACCACAGGTACGATAAAACTTGTGAGTAATGGAAAAGCTAGTCAAAGTAGATTTTCTTCCTCTGAAAAAAGCACTCATGAACGGGTGACAGAGCATAGCCCTTACATAAGTGTTCACTTGAAAAGAGAAAAAGTGCTCTTATCACCTTCAAATTCGCGAATGTGACACCTTATAATAGTTTTCATGGCAAAAAAGTGATATTATTACACGTGCATCAGAGTACTATACAGTAGGGTGTAATATTGTATAGTATAGCATAGATTGGTACTGTACACTATAGTATAGCAGTTAATGTTTTTTCAAGTTAGACAGAAAGAATAAAAAAGGGATTTGGGAGCTTTAAACATTTTAAAATTCTTGCAGCCCAAGATAAGGCGGTTTTCGGGAGGTGTGCATCAGTGAGTAGGTACGTAAAGAAATATTAATTAAATATTAATTATTATGATACTAACCTGAGTAAAATCGATTGGTTCGCTAATAGGAAAACCCTGATGCGTTGTACGGAACAGCTGGAGAAAAACTATCCGTAAGCTCTACAGATCATCTAAAAAGAGGTAGGGCTGGCATGTTTTGATTGCAACCAGTTTTGTTTGATTTCCTTTTTTTTTTTTTTTTTCCAAAAGGACCTCGTAACTCACTCCCGATCACTTCGTGAAGAGGTAGGACATCATACACCTCAAAGGTAACGTAGAAACATTTGTAAGAATTATTCTCGGTTCTGGACAATCTGAAATTTTCTGTTTATAGAATTTGTGAGTTGGCCTCCCGACTCATTGCTTTGGTGTCAATTTTTAACAATTTCCAAGGTGACATGTTTAATATTTATATCCTTTCTTGTATATTCCTCTGTTATCAGAGGAGAAAAACCATCAGTTGGAAATCCTTTCAAACAAGGCCCAGTTATCCAATGAACAACCCATGGTACTGGTAACACATGACGATTCAGTGTAAGTATTAAGTCAGGGGACAATTCAAGGACAACTTGAATGGTTTCCATTGTTGCATTTCATATGCTCGAGACACAAATTGTCTTAAATATATGCGACAAGCACTAGCCTAAAAAAAGTATGATTTAGTCGGTCTTTTCTAAATCCTTAGTATATTATCAGTCTTTGTTAGTAGTCTTTTGCATTCAAGTCAAGTGTAACACCATTAACTCCATTGCATTCTAGGCATCCCAGCACAGCCCTTCCAAGTCAAGTCTAACGCTATGCAAGCTATCCTGTATGGTGATTTCTGGTTCAATCCAAGACAGTGCAGTGTAATGCAGTCTGGTGAAGTCAAGCACAGTCTACAGCAATCCAGTGCAGCGAAGTGTATCGCTGTCTGGTCCAGCGCAGTCCTGTCCCGCTCACTCCAGTCCAGTCCAGTCCAGTCCCATCTACTCAAGTCAAGTCTCATCCATGCAAGTACATTGCAGTGTATCTCCATCCGGAACTACCCAAGTCAATATAAGTCAACTGCAACAATGCAGTGTAGTGCTGTCCAGTCCACTCCCGCTAACTGAGGTACATTGCAGTGTATTTCAATCTAGTGCACAATGTCGACCGCAATGCATCCCAGCTGAGACTGGAGAAGTACAACCAAGGGCAGTGCGGTGCCATCCATTAGAGTAAAGCTCTATTCAGAAAAAGGCCCTAGTCAAGTCAGATTCAGTGAAGTTCAGTGCAGTACATTCCAGTCATATAGACCCAACGTAGTGTCTACAAATACTGTCGTTGAGAGCCTTTTCTAAATAATCTAACACTGATCTAATAACTTAGAATACACCAACATTTTGATAAATAAAAAGTTGAAATAAAGTAATAAAATAAATCTTGATAACTAATGACAGTTATCATTTCTCAACTAAATCCCTAAGAGGATAAAGAAATGATGAATAAGTAGGAAGATGAATAAATATGTAAATAAATTGATAAATAAATAAAAGTTTAATAAATGCAATGTTTTCGTATAATTTATGTATTTATGATTTTTTATGCATATTATTAAAAGATGCAATGTTTTGAAAGTTTTCCAGGGATTTTTTTTCCCAAGACCTAGTTTTACTTCGACATCAGCTGATCTTTGGAAAGACACAAGCAACCACCGAGTCGCCAGTGATTCGTGACTGAATTTCGAACACTGGGATATCAGTAGAGCAGTACTGGAGTGCTTCATGAGAAGATGATCACAACAACAAACTAAGCTACAGCTGCAAGAAGAATCCAAAGTAAGGACATAACCACAGGTGCGATAAAATTTCTGAGTAATGGAAGTAGAAGCTAGTCAAGGCAGATCGTCTTCCTATTAAAAAGACAGTCTTGAACGGGTGACAGAGCATAGCCCTTGCATTAACTTAAACTGAAAAGAGAACAAGTGTTCGAATCACTTCCAAACTCGAGAATATGACATCTTATAATAGTTTTTATGGCAAAATAAATATATGTTATTTGCCGGCTGGGAGGTCCGTATGGTGAAAAACTGTGACCGAGGTCTTGAAAATACTGCCCGAGGCCGTAGGCCGAGGGCAGCATTTTCAAGACCGAGGTCACAGTTTTTCACCATACGGACCGACCCTTAGCCGGTAAATAACATATATTTATTGTTTTTAAACTTGATGAAATTCTTTCCGAAAGAACCCGAATGATTTAGGGCTGTAAATACGGAAAGATCTTCCATAAACTGAACAATTTTTGAGCGAGTAAATGGTAGTTAAAATAGAGGTGATGCAAATTAAAGAGAGATTCCTCAGCGAAACATTTTCATTTCCGTAACGATAAAGGTGATTTAAAAGGCTTCCAAACAAACTATGAAACATTATTTTTACAAGTATCTGTCAGAATCTGACACCTGTCAATTAGAGAGCGCGTAAGAAAAAAAAATCACAAGAACATTTGAAAAACAACGGAACTAGTTTGGCAAGGACTGTCACGACAATGTTTTCTTCAAAATCAGTCAACGATCTAACGGAAAGTATTATTCACTCTCATCGACGATTCATTCATGTACGAAGATTTACCTCTGTTCATTAAGTAAACGGCGAGGAAAGTAATTGTGAGTAAATTCAATTTTTTTATTTTGAAGTTGTGAGAGTTTGCTCGTGTATTTGCTGCAATGGCGTGTGTAAATCTGGTCTTTCCTTCACAAAAACTAAATTCGAACGGCACGCTCCAACGAGACACAAGGGAATTTAATGCGGCCTTTTCTCGAAAAATTCCTTCAGTTTCTGTTGTGTAATTTACGGTACAAATGTCCAAATTGAACGGAATTGGAAAGACTCACCGGGAGCCTATATTTGTTGTAGAACTTAAATTAAAACTTTGCTCGCTCTTTCACTACTAACAATTTTCTCGAGAAAATTCAGATATTAAATTAATGAAAGTTCCATCGTTCAGTTTAACTGTAACCAAATACCTCACGTTTTAACTTTCTGGGTACTTTTTGTGAATGATTAAAATTAATTGCAGACGGTTTTTAGGCCACTTGTCAACCAACGTAATGACACTATTGTTTATACAAATTCATTCTGAAACCAGTATTTTTCTGTCCAGCAAAGTGATTTGAGAGAGAGAAAAGAGAGGATTTATAAGTTATTTATCGGCTTGAGGTAATGAACGACTTGTTTGCTTTAAAATACTGCCCAGCCGGAAAACGAGGTATATTTATGAAAAAATGACAAGGAAAGTTGGGATGTACTCGGCGACTCACGAAAGCGTTACCGTGGCCCGTGGGCAGAGATAGGAAAATACTGACCGGGTAAAGAACCAATCAGATTGCAGGATTCGTTACCGTGCCCTCTAAAAAAACAATAAGTGAAATTATTACACATGCATCTAAGTACCATACAGTAGTGTATAGGATAGTTTAGTATAGCGTAGTATGGTACTGTACACTATGGTATAGTGTAGTATAGGAGTTAATATTGTCTCAAGTTAGATAGAAAGAATAAAAGGGATTTGGGAGCTTAAAACATTCAAAAATTATTGCAGCTCAAGATATCCTCATTTTCGGATGCTGTGCATCACTGAGAAGATATGTAAAGAAATATTTAAATGTTACGATACTAACCTGTGTAAGATGGACTCGTTCGCTGTTAGGAAAACCCTGAAGTGTCGCACTGAGCAGTTGAAGAAAAACTTGATATCTAGAAGCTCTATATATCATCTAAGAAGAGGTAAGGCGGACATGTTTTGATTGCAACAAGTTTTGTTAGATTTTTTTTCAGCATGACCTCGTTACTCACTCCGGATCACATCGTAGCGGAGTAGGGCATAAGTCACTTAAAAGGTAACATAGAAGTTGTTATTTTTCTTAATTTATACATGAAAGTTAGGAACTGTTACTTAAATCGTATAACAATAATATAATTATAAAATTCATCATTTATTGCAGTCTAGTATATGCCCATTTGAAAACCTTTATTGGAAACTTTTGCTCACAAATATTTCAACTTCAGAAACATGTTCAATAAAAATATCAAAAAACTTTGCAAAAAATTGCAAAAGATAACCATATTTAAAAACAACATAAATGCTATTGATTGGATTTCAAAATAATATCTGGTATTTTATAGGTTCGCTATGAAGCCATGGATGCATCTGCTTCTAAGCAACCAAGCATTTTAATGTCTATTATTATCACTTGATTACTTAGAAAAATAAATTCCTAATATGTTGTTAACCAACATATTATATATGCTATCAGTGGACTTCCTAGGTAACTTATACATTCACTGGGAGAGTACCTTCGAGACAGAATATGGCAAAAAAGAAAGAGGTGTCTGTTGTGCAAACTGGATTTAAGCTAACTGATGAGGCTATTGATGAAATTAAAGCAATCCATAATGAATGGGAGTTCGAAGTGTGTGAGAAAAATCCCCACGATGCACTGCTTAGAGATAACTTCAGAGGAAGTTATTTTAGTGAGAAATTCTTGAACCCATTATTTAGTTTTAGGTTCAAATTAATGTTGCACCTCACAGGGAGTTGCAAAATACAACGTGTAAACAATGGCAACATCTCAAATTAATTTTCCACGCAGCTTATTACAACCGAACATTTATTTTTGCATTCAAAACAGTCGCTCCACACTGCAGAAAATATGAAGCGAAGAGCCTACTCGTGATCTAAATGAACATTCATCTACCAAACAAGTATATTTTAAAATTACACTTTTATGAAAAACATTATGTCAGAAGATGCACACTCGCAGCAAATTCCCAGCAGAGCTACTATGTTCTTAAATTTAATATACCTATAAATTCTGTATATCATTGAGTTTCAGTTTGTGTTTATTTTGTGAATGTTGCAGGTATTTATTCGAGTGCAAAATCCCATGTGCTTCACTTGGGAGCTCCCATTAAGCCGCTGTTGGAAAAAAATTCCAACCCTTGGATGACAAGGTAAATTCAACATTTTTTTTTCAATGTAGTTACCCAGTAAAAAATTCAAAACAATTTTTTCTTGAAGAAATGTACTCATCTCTATTGAGAAGAACATCTTGTCCTAATAACAACCTGAGGTTTGAAACCCGTGAGGGGTAATAAGTGGATTCTTAACCAAGATATTCCCTTAGCACCAATAATAAAACAATCTTCCCACCTGTGCTTATAAAATCGGTGCTAGGAGAGACATGCTCAACTCAGAGATTTTAAAACTGAAAACATCATAGCATGGGACTAAAAGATTTTCCAATTAAAATTTCAGTAACAAATATTTCTAAAGCATTAAATCTATAAACTAAAACCATGTATATTCAATTCTGCAGTAAATTCTTAGCCAAATTTTCCCAAATACATATTTCTAGATTTACTTCTGTACGGAGCAGCTACCAGAAGATCGAAATGCCGCCGTGGTGTTTTTATTAGGCAAACTACAAATATGTGGTACCATTCTGAATACAAGCTGGCAACCAGATATTTCTTGTTCACTTCATAGACTTGTTTAATTTAAAATTAGTAAAATAATTCATACCTTTTTTGCATCAAACACAATCAAAGCCTGTATTAAGCAAACGAAGTTAAGAAACCATTCAAACTAGAAGTAGAAATTGACATGCCCTAATATAATCTTACACTCTTATTTAACTACAAATACGTTTAAAGGAGAGCGAAACTAAATAATTATGATAATAAAAACACGCCAGCACCAGTTATTATGAACATAGTTGCTAATTCAATCTTTAGTGCAATTCGACTCGATATTAGCAATTACAGTTTACTTTTGTATTGAAACCTTGAATGAACCCAACTTAATATCGCTACCTTTTATCTACATACAGTGTCAAACGTGAAGAGGACTACAAAATCAGGAAAGAGGCAGAAGAATATACATCCTAAGAAGCTGCAACAGCCAGAACAATCTTAAAATTTTCCTTTTCCAAATCGTTATGATGAGCGACGTATTTAAAAGTTACTAACGCGTATATCTGAGAGAAAGCCATTTGAAAAACCCTTTTTTATGAAATAGAAAAACCGTAACAACTTCGAAAAGTTTTCCTGAATTGAATAATTTTAAAGGCAGACCTATACCAGTACAAAATGTAACAATTATCTTAATAAAAAAACCAATCCTTCAACCGCCAGCCAATGATAAGCATGTGATTCAATTGCCACAGTTAGTAATGGCAAAGTATAAGATTCCTTGCGTATATTTTTGTATGCAAATCTTCATTGTATTCTAATAAAGTTACCGTCATAGTTTATATATAGAATTTGTTATGGTTTATATAGAGAATAAGTGAGTGTAAAATATAAGTGTGAAACATCAAGCAATAAAAGTTTGATGAAATATTTTATATGACAGCAAGAAAGCCGACTACCACCTTGACTTGATTAAGAATTAAACCCAACCCCAATCCCAAACCGTAAACAAATTCAAATTCTTTTTCCAATTCTCACTACGAGATCTTTTTAAAAAAAATTTAGCCAAACTTCATTCGCCATATTGAAAAGAAAGAAATCCTCATTAAGAAAAGCAGTAAAGTTTATTATTTCGTAAAACTCATTTAAAATTAATAGTTCCATTAAAAAAATCCACCCTAGCCTACAAACTTCCCAACCATACGGTAAGGGTTCTTATTTCAGAAAATCCACCCGATCTTATTTATCTCGAAAAGAACCGTTGAAGCTCAGATATTTCCCACCGAGGCAGCTAAGGTCATGTTTCAGTCGAGATAATTTCAAATTAATGGTTCTAGTTAAAAAAATCAACCCTATCCTAGATATTTCCCAAAAAAACGGTTAAGGTTATTATTTCGAAAAACTAACCCTAAGCATATTTATCTCCAAAAGGGCAGTTAAAGGTCAAATATTTCCCAGAGAGCAGCTAAGATTACATTTTGGTAGAGTTAATTTCAAATTAATCGTTCCAGTAAAAAAAATAAACCCTATCCTAGATATTTCCCAGATAAACGGTTAGGGTTTTTATTTCGAAACCCTAACACTAAGCAGAGATATCTCCAAAGAAGCAGTTAAAGCTCAGATTTTTCCAAGCAAGTCAAGTAAGGTAAATATTTAAAAGCATTTATAAAAAACTAATATTTCTAGTGAAAAATTCAAGTAAAAAAATCAATATTTATCAAAAAAATAAGCAAGGGTTGCTATTAACAACAATCTACCCCAGCGTAAAAGGTTCCAGAAAAGACATTAAAGGTTATTATTTCCAGAAAAAAACCCTGGTATAAAAAAAAAGAAACTAACTCTAACCCTAAACAAAACCATAAACCCTACCCAACCGTTAACAAACCCTAAGCACAAAACAACTCCAAACACTAAAAAACCTAGGCCTTACACAACCATAACTAACCCTAAGATATACCCTAACCGCAAAATACCTCTAACAACTGAAAAACCCTAAACCCTACCCAACCATAATAAAACCTAGCCAACACTAAGCTCGAAATCACTCTAAACCCTAAACAAAACTAAACCCTACACAACCGTAACTAACCCTAAGATATATCCTAACCGGAAAACACCTCTAAACACTGAAAAACCATCAACCCTAAAAATCCACAGGAAACCTATCCAACCCTAGGCGCAAAACAACTCTAAAATTAAAAAAAACCTCAACCCTAAAAAACCGTAACTAACCCTAACATATACCCTAACAAGAAAAGACCTCTAAACGCTAAAAAACACTAAACCCTACCCAACTGTAAGCAAACCAAGCCAACCCAAGGCACAAAAGAACTCTAAACACTAAAAAACCTCAACCCTACAAAACTGCAACTAACCCTAAGATATACCCTAACAGGAAAAGACCTCTAAACGCCAAAAAACCCTAAACCCTACACAACCGTAAGGACACCTAGCCAACACTAGGCGCAAAATTAAACCTAACCCTAACCCTAAACCCTAACCCTAACCCTAACCCTAACCCTAACCCTAACCCTAACCCTAACCCTAACCCTAACCCTAACCCTAACCCTAACCCTAACCCTAACCCAGTAATTGCTTAGGGGTTAGGGTTAGGGTTAGGGTTAGGGTTAGGGTTAGGGTTAGGGTTAGGGTTGCTTTAGGGTAAGGGTTAGGGTTAGGGTTTAGGGTTAGGGTTAGGGTTAGGGTTAGGGTTAGGGTTAGGGTTAGGGTTAGGGTTAGGGTTAGGGTTTAGGGTTAGGGTTAGGGTTAGGGTTAGGGTTAGGGTTAGGGTTAGGGTTAGGGTTAGGGTTAGGGTTAGGGTTAGGGTTAGGGTTAGGGTTAGGGTTAGGGTTAGGGTTAGGGTTAGGGTTAGGGTTAGGGTTAGGGTTAGGGTTGCTTAGGGTTAGGGTTAGGGTTAGGGTTAGGGTTAGGGTTAGGGTTAGGGTTAGGGTTAGGGTTAGGGTTAGGGTTAGGGTTTAGGGTTAGGGTTAGGGTTAGGGTTAGGGTTAGGGTTTAGGGTTAGGGTTAGGGTTAGGGTTAGGGTTAGGGTTAGGGTTAGGGTTTAGGGTTAGGGTTAGGGTTAGGGTTTTAGGGTTAGGGTTAGGGTTAGGGTTAGGGTTAGGGTTAGGGTTAGGGTTAGGGTTAGGGTTAGGGTTAGGGTTAGGGTTAGGGTTAGGGTTTAGGGTTAGGGTTTAGGGTTAGGGTTAGGGTTAGGGTTAGGGTTAGGGTTAGGGTTAGGGTTAGGGTTAGGGTTAGGGTTAGGGTTAGGGTTAGGGTTAGGGTTAGGGTTAGGGTTAGGGTTAGGGTTAGGGTTAGGGTTAGGGTTAGGGTTAGGGTTAGGGTTAGGGTTAGGGTTAGGGTTAGGGTTTAGGGTTAGGGTTAGGGTTAGGGTTAGGGTTTAGGGTTAGGGTTAGCTTAGGGTTTAGGGTTTAGGGTTTAGGGTTAGGGTTAGGGTTAGGGTTAGGGTTAGGGTTTAGGGTTAGGGTTAGGGTTTAGGGTTAGGGTTTAGGGTTAGGGTTAGGGTTAGGGTTAGGGTTAGGGTTAGGGTTAGGGTTAGGGTTAGGGTTAGGGTTAGGGTTAGGGTTAGGGTTAGGGTTAGCTTAGGGTTTTGCTTGCTTAGGGTTAGGGTTAGGGTTAGGGTTTAGGGTTAGGGTTAGGGTTAGGGTTAGGGTTAGGGTTAGGGTTAGGGTTAGGGTTAGGGTTAGGGTTAGGGTTAGGGTTAGGGTTAGGGTTAGGGTTAGGGTTAGGGTTAGGGTTAGGGTTAGGGTTAGGGTTAGGGTTAGGGTTAGGGTTAGGGTTAGGGTTAGGGTTAGGGTTAGGGTTAGGGTTAGGGTTAGGGTTAGGGTTAGGGTTAGGGTTTAGGGTTAGGGTTAGGGTTAGGGTTAGGGTTAGGGTTAGGGTTAGGGTTAGGGTTAGGGTTAGGGTTAGGGTTAGGGTTAGGGTTAGGGTTAGGGTTAGGGTTAGGGTTAGGGTTAGGGTTAGGGTTAGGGTTAGGGTTAGGGTTAGGGTTAGGGTTAGGGTTAGGGTTAGGGTTAGGGTTAGGGTTAGGGTTAGGGTTAGGGTTAGGGTTAGGGTTAGGGTTAGGGTTAGGGTTAGGGTTAGGGTTAGGGTTAGGGTTAGGGTTAGGGTTAGGGTTAGGGTTAGGGTTAGGGTTAGGGTTAGGGTTAGGGTTAGGGTTAGGGTTAGGGTTTAGGGTTAGGGTTAGGGTTAGGGTTAGGGTTTAGGGTTAGGGTTAGGGTTAGGGTTAGGGTTAGGGTTAG